>NC_065518.1:27335255-27438707 GCF_006386435.1 Epinephelus moara | reverse complement strand
TTTTCGAATCAACCAAAACCCGGCTAAAGCGAGCGTATTTTAGTTTGTGCGAATCAGGGGATTTTAATTTGAATTTTGGCGTTTCCATCATAATTTTCTGATGCGATACTTCTAGATGCGCATCTTAACAGGCTGATGGAAACATGGCTAGTGTTTGGTTTCTAGACTACTTTAAAAAAAAAAAAAAATGGCAGATTCCATAGAAAGGGACCCGCCCTATATGTAGATATAAACAGCTAATTCTAGGTAACGAAAACAAACGATACTGAGTGTTGGGTGATTATAAACTAATGAAAACATAATTATGAAGATTATATTCCATTTCTCCCGATATAACCCCCTAAATCCTACAGACAGAATCTTTAACTCAAATAAAGTCACAATATCAGTCAAGAATAAATTAGTCAAAGTGAGTCAAAATTGTAAAATACTGAATCACAATTTTATCTTACTATGTCAGAACTATAATAATAATAAAGTCAAAACTTTAATTTTCTCTGTCAAAATTATGAGATACTAACTCTTGCAAGCATGCTAAAGTTTTCATGTAACTAGGCATTTTTCGTCTTTTCTTAGCAGAAATGGACACACCCGTCCTGCAAGCCCCTGAAAACGTTTCTAAAATCTTCTACAGAGGCACTAAATACTGAACTAAACACACTTTCATTTCATAAAAAGACATTTTAAATGTCCATGCTGCTGCTTTCTAGTGCAAACCATCTTTCATTCGTCGTTTCCTCACACATTGGCCTCTGTTTCTTAGAAAATATTGGAAGGACACAGCAAACAAGCAGAACTTTGAGAAATATGGGATTTAACTCAAATTTAAAAGTGAGAACTAAAAGGTGTTTTGATTGGCTCGCACCTGTGGTCGGCTCCTAACTGATTGCTTGATTGAATGCATGCTTACAGAACCTCTCGCCCGTCTCGTCAGCTCACCTTGAAGGCGATGTCATAAAACTCTCCGCTGTTGCTGATGGACGGTCTGCTGGGATAAACCAGTCCAGAGGACGGAGCGGCAGCGGCGGCCAGACCCTTCCCCGTCCTCCCGCTGCTCGGCGACGCCTTGGGGCTCTTGGAGCTCCCTTTGCCTTTCACTGCCTTCTTCCTGGACATGGCTCTGACAACCTGTTCAGCTCCGAGCAATTCACACAGGAAGATGAGGAGGAGAGTTTAAAATGTGGGGCTTCTTTCCAGTCTCAAACACTTTTCCTTGTGGAGTGAGTTGTGGTCGAGGCGCGTTGAGGCGAAATAAGTTCACCTGTGCGTCAAAATCATGACTGTGCGTAAAGCGTCAATTGGAAAGGTTTTTTTTAAATGGACAAAAACTGGCTATAAAGCGAGACAGCTGTTGCCCCTGTGGTGCAGCTGGATGACTATAAATCTGAGACCTGCTTCACAATGTAAACAGCTCTCACTCCTCCCTCTCTCGTATTGTGATGTTGGGAGCGCATGAAGGCATGGTTGTTCCAGTGCGTTTAGAGGGAAAATCCACCCTAAAACGGAAATAATATGCTTTTCCAATGATGTTTGACGTAAGTTAATACAAGCAAATGCAGTCCCATTAAGCTGAGAACACTCCACAAACTGATGATGTGATGCTTCTCACATTTTTTGATAATGTGCTTGACGACTCTTGACTTAAAATAATTTTAAATACTCAGTTTAAATCATTTGAATGCAGGGTCACATCACTGCAAATTCCCACTGTACTATTCATTTTAAAAAGACATTAAGTCCTACTTATAATGCAAAATCTGAGTTTTAGTGTAGTAGAAATGAAATTCTGATTTAGGGTGTATTTTTCTTTTAAAGGTGCAGGTTTGTATGACAGCTTGAAATAGGATGCTTCACATTTTCTCCACAGACACTTTCAATTTCCAGGCTGCATCACTCTGGTGCCCAATATCCAAACCGCTCCTTCTGGGCTCACAAGTGAATCAGACATTCAGCAGGCAGGCTGTAAAATGTGTGACTTTAGGGCTGCCCAGAGTGTGTTTTCACGCTGTGGCCAGCAGGTGCATGTTTTACATAAAGCATTTGGGATTCAGAGTTGCTCTCAAAGCAGAAAAAAATGTCATTGGTTAAGCCCCAGTGGCTCCAGGTGATGTGACTGAAGCCCAGTAGAAAAAAGTCTTCTTTTACCAAATGAATAAGGGGAGTAGGGTTTGGTCACACTCCACAGGACTAGAGGGCAGTGGGGGAGCATTGAAAACTGGGACAGAAGCCAGTTGGCATCAAAATATAGCACAAATTTAAGGCTTAGGTTTCAGCTGAGCAAAAGAAGGTTTTCACATTTGTTATGTCTGTTTAAACCATTTTATCCACCCTCCACTGTACAGAATGGAAAACTAAAGTTTGGCAAACAGCAGGGTAAAGCCTGAGAGGAAATGAGGTGAAATCAAGTGGCAACCTGCGGGGCTGAACAATGAAACCAGCACAGAAAAACAAAAAACTGCAGTTCCTCAAATGGCCACTTGAGGCTGGCTCCAAAAGCCAATCAATCTAGATAGACCCCCAAGTTAAAATCATGGATGAATACAGAGACCTCAACACAGCGTTGGAGGCAGGGCCCCTCTTCATTTTTATGAAAGTTGCTCAGTGGCATCTGAAGCCAAAGTAGTTTAATTTCCACGGAATGAATGTTCCCGGATCTACAGCATCATGGGGCATATAGAGACTAACAGCGGCTAAGTAGCTAACTTTTAGTGCAGCACTCTGCTAACTTTAACGGAGATAAAATAATTTCATCTTGTGGCTCTTCTAGACCGTCCGACTTTTGAAATGTTATCGGATTGAATGGATCAATTCCTGATGGTGAAACAAGTCATTTTGCTGTGCTTGTGACGTTAAAAAAATATCCACTGATTTACAGAAGTCTGTTTTACATTATATGGCATCACATGACAGACCCAGACGTTTTGGTTCCACATTAGGCCACTATGTAAAATTTGGCTTCAGAGTCTGGTGCTTAACTGCGAGCCCGGTCTCTCTCCAAAGTCATTAACCCGTTGCTTGGGCAGTGACTTGTGTCGTCAGAAATCAACGAAAAAAGGTGCCCTTTAACGTTGGCATGTTACGCTGCCAGTTGGTGTTATAGTTTAACGTCGCCCGGTGGCATCAGGTGAAAACGCGTTTTGGACAAGGACAAAAGATAAGGCGGTGAAAGTCCAGAGAGCAGGTGTTCTAAAGCCAAACCCTGTTTCTTTTTCTGAAACGACATAGTGTGTTTATTTTGAAAGAGACTGTATGTAAACGTTAAATTTCCTGTGAAAATGGAGGTATATTTTGAAAGAAGACAATGCATGTACCAGGCAGAACTTGACACAGTGTCCCAGGACATCAACAACCAACACACCCAGGGTACCTTGCACATCGTATGTGGATGTTGAAATGACCAAACGTCAATATGTGACGAGGTCAGAGTGAGAATGTGTTACTAATTTCCCCTTCATGACAGCTGTACGGGGGTGAATTTTTATGTAAGTCACTCATTTACATTTTGTTAAGCCTTTAAGTTAAGCATAATTACAGACTGACAGATTGCTTGCGGGGTGTCATGACCATCTATGAGGCTGATTCACCACTCGCTTCTCCACAGCTCCACCCTCTCATCCAAACATGGTCACTTCAACTCCAAAGAAATCCGAGATGGCAATGACCAAAATGCTAAACTTATTTGTATCTAGTCTATCAGTGGCATAAGTACATAAAAACCAGCATGAAACCATAAAACACTGGTCAACGGTATGCCAATACGTAGCACGTCTTTTAACTCATTGTTTTGGTTTCCAAGTTGCAACTTTAGTGCTTTGGTTTACCCTCACTACTGTTATCAGCATTGTTATTGGCTGCAGGAGGCAGCAAAAAAGATATAAACCCCACTGCAGACTCGTTGCCCAGCACCAAACAGCCAACAGACAGAGTAAGCGACAAGTTTGTGAACAAAGTGGAGCATTTAGCAGCTAAAAGGCTAGATATTTTAAACAGAGCTGAGGGAAGATCGAATATTGGCCTTAAACTCAACAGGTGGCCAGAAACATGACTGCAAATGAATCTTAATGTTCCTCTGTGTCTGCCGGATGTGTAACAGGAAACTGCTTGCTAACAGATTCACTATATTAACTTCAAAGGTGCTAATATGTCAGTGTAGTGTTTAAAGCTGGTTTCTGCTGCCCCCAAGTGGCCAAAAAAGTTAGTTATTGCAGGTTTAAAAGATTTTTTCTTAAAGATTAGATGCTAACTTCCTGTTGGAGGCATTTATTGACTTTACATTTTAAAAGTATAGCTGAGATTTTTCCCATCAATATCAATACTTCTAATGGAGCCAGCATCTAGTGGCCATTAGAGGAACTGCGTAAGGCAACTCCACATAAACTTGAAGGGGTTGCAGCTTGTTTCAGCTATGTGATTACGTGCAAGGTTATCAAACCATTCTGGGTTGACATAGCAGCAGTATGTGTGTCATGGTGATAAATTAAGAGCAAAAATGTGTGTACAGGAGAAAGTCTCTGCTATATGTAGCTACCAGATTATGTGAAAACACCATGACTCACTCCTTATGTTCAGCAGAGCTCTATACCTATCAGCAAGCAGTCATTTCCCTACATCCACTGTGACGATACATACCCCAAAAAGCGTTTTATGTAACCACGAACAGAGGATGATCTGTCCACTGCACCGGTGACTCACTTGAGACTCTTCTTTTGCAACAGTCTACTTTAGTTTGACACACCTGAGAGCTGCCCAGTACAACCAGTAGCCATAGGTCAGGACGGCTGTGATGTGACTCACTTCTACCATCCAGACTTTCCCAGCAGGGAATCGAACCGACAACAAACACCCTTTTTTTGGTCCAAACCAGTCTTTGAGCATCACTGCCGCCCCCACTTTAATATTATATCAGAGGACAACAGGGAAATTGGCATGAGCCAAACTGGAGCTGTAGAAATGAGACAGACACATGTCCCTGCTGTCTGTTACACAATCAGAGCACACACACAAAAAAAATGGACGGCCAATCTGTAAGTTAACCATCAAAGTCACATAAAACTGCAAGAAAAGCTACGAAAGCGATTCTGCGGGGAAATTTATTTGCAGAGCGAAGGCGGGGAACGCGACAAACAGGATGCAGATACGTTTGATGAGGAGACTATTAAAAACGCCCATGCTGTGCGAGTGGTGCATCGTCAAAACCAATGAGCTGTGAACAACAGGAGGAGCGCACACACCCCTCCACCACTGATGTTATAATCGAGTTCCCTTTGAATAATTTGTCGCTTCATATCACCCAAAGCACATATTTATGGTGTTCGATATCAACAAACTGTGTTAATTACAACCAATAAATTGTGAAATAACTAAATCAATAGTTAAAACTCATCCTTGTTCTTAGCAAATGTTATTTAATCATTCTTTAAAAAAAATATCAACAGTTTTATTTAAGTTTGCTTCTCTAGTCATATCTCACAGGTGCTTTAATATTTCATTCCAGTTTTCAAGACTGTCAATCAATTGGTTCTCAGTGACTTCATATCATTGTTTTCTCTTTCTTTCTTAATTTGTGCTTTTTAAAAGTACCAGTGTGTTGGGGTCCTGGGGGGCCCCAGTCAAAAGTACCCAATTCCGCCTGTGCAGTTTAAATAGATGGAACTATTTACTGAGTTCAGACACAGATGCAGCACACACAGATTTGATAATACAATGTCTTGTGACTATCAAATTCAATCGACCAATACAAGGAAAACTCAGCCTGCTGCTGTGGACATCCAACACTAGATGAGAAATGTACTTGAAAATGGTGTTGCTTTTGCTCCTGAAACACAGACAGGGAGATGGCAAATGTTTGCTCTCCTGTCACATGCCAGTACGCCCAAAGCATGGCATGAGCCAAATGGTGTGCTGTAACTGCCTGTGGCGTGTGGTGTTCACAGTCCCGTGTAAACACCATTCATTTTATGAATTACATTTATTCAACCTTTGTTTTGACAGGGGGTAATGCTGAAACCAATCACCATCTGAAAGACTGTGGGTTTATTTCAGTTATTTTACATTGGGGTCAAAATGACGCTTTCAGCATATAAATATAACACTATTAACACAAATATAACATACTGAAAACAAAGTGATAACAGAATCCAGGGTTCCCCCACACATTTTCATGGAGATTTTTTCCCCCCATGAATACAATTCAACTCAGTTCAATACAATACAATTCAATTCAATTCAATTCAATTCAATTTTATTTTGCCCTACTTGCCCGTAATTGCAATTTCAGCTAGCTGCTATACATGAAGGGAGAGACAGAACACAGGGCGAAAATAAAGATACGTACATGACGGTAAACAAGCGTCAAATATCGACGCATATGAGTGTGTTTTACAATACATTGGCAGCTTCAGAATATAAATCTACCAGTAAATTCCATTACAAAGACAGTTATCAACGGCAGACTACTGTAACAATGTCACTACACGCAACAAAATTCCATGACTTTTCCAAAACTTTCAATAACTTTTACCAATTCCAGGATTTTTCCAGGCCTGGAAAATGTGATTACGCAATTCCATGACTTTTCCAGGTTTTCCATGACTTTAGGAACCCTGTGAATCAAAGGATGGTGGATAGGCTTTTTAAGTACTAATGTGGATTGTACTTGGGATAAAAGCTGCAATTAGTAATAAAGAAAAGTTAATATTGTTTGTTTTACACAATATGCAAAATAACTGCAACTTGCCTAAAATAATAATAATCTGTTTGGCGTTTTGTCAGATGACATTATTTATGTAACTAATGATGTTTTTAAAAGAATTAAGTTACATTTTGCTATGATGGTAATACAGATTATTCTTGGAGACTTCTCAGTCAAACATTTTTGTATGTTAAATATGTTGGTAGGATAGGATGCAAGCAAGATGGACTATTGCCGGACACTTAGCTCCTGTTTGCTAGAGTCGTGACTCTCAAATGGGGGTATGGGTACCTATAGGGGTACTTTGGAATACTGCAGGGGTACATGAGTTTTTTTAATGTTAATTTTAAAAATATATGTCATGCCTCATTCCTAAAATAATTATACCATAATAGGTTCAAAACAATACATAAATATGAATGTAAGTGCAATAAACCACATTTTATATCAGATATTCATACATACTCATTGTCAGTGCAATTGTTGACTGCTGGAAACTATTCCTATATATTGGATTTAGGTTTTTGTTTCCTTAATTCTTCCAAGAAGTTTTATTTATTTATCTTATTTTATTTTCATTTTTTATATGTGGTGGTATTGTTACATTGTCCCTTTATATGTGTGTGTGTGTGTGTGTGTGTGTGTATATATATATATCCCTGGACCTTGTGTAATAAAAAATAAGAATAAAAAAAGACAAATAACAGGGAAAAAAATACTGCCACAACAAATGCAAGCATTTCAGGTTTATGTTTGTTCACTCTGTGGTTTTACCAACCCTATTTTGTGCTGGTCAGGGGGTACTTGGCTGAAAGAATATTTCAAAGGAGGTACATTATTGAAAAAAAGTCTGAGAAGCACTGAGCTTCAGCAACAGTGTCAAAGCAATTTTGACTCAGCTGTGAGCCTTCTGTTGAAAATAAACAACAAACCTCTCCTTTATTTGTCTTAACAAGACAGTGTGACTGCTCATTCTTCAAAAAGACAGATCCACTGTGTCACACAAACACAAACAAATCACCAGGTTCATTTTTTGGTATTATCAGTGGAGACAGATGGTTTGCTGGGCCGACACTCTCACGGCTGGTTGTGAATTATTTTACTGGAGCCAACAATAATGACTTTGCTGAATGTTTTTGCATCTGCCGTTTCAACTGGACCATGAGGAGGTCAATAAATGTCTCCCTCTCTCTTTGTGCTGCATGAGGGGTGGCACAAGAGGCATGAAAGGAACTGGGCGACGACTAGAATAATTAATATTTGAGATGCACTGCACGTACTGAATAGGTGTGTGTTTCAGGCAGCTCTTTGAAAAATATCTTCATCAGATGGGCAGTGTCCAAAAACAGGCTCAATTAATCAAAGACATGGAGCAGTCAGAGGAGGCGTTGATGAATTAGGATGAAAAATAATCAATATATATATAAGAATTCATTTTTGCAGACACAATATTTGGCCAAAAAAGGGTTATTGTCACTGATAAAGATGAATGGCATCAGTGGCCAGCTGAGAATGCATCAGCTCTGATCAGACTTGCTGTGTTGCTGTGTTTTTGAATTCTTCTGGCACAACAGGAGGGTAAAAAGGCCGACACAGGGGATGTCTGTCACTCATAAACCACATCAAACATGCACCTGACACACACCTCGGGGCACACTTTGAGGAAAAGGCTCCTGTAGTGGTGAATGTGGGAAGGAGAACCACAAAGCCTAGAGATGTAGTCTGAATCACCTGGAGAACAGCACCATCTAGTGGCCGCTTTATGTTACTGTCACTCCAACCAGGGAGCAATAATGACAAACTTGTGTTCAGCTACTGTCATATCCAGTGTCAACATGTCTTCATATTTAGGAAAACATTTGGATTTATTTTCATTTACTCATGTACTTGTCTGTCAAATAGTATTTTCTGATGCGTTCACATTACACAGGATGAAAGCAGAGATGGAAAGATGTCAACTTGTGAGAGATCATGGCATCGAATTGGTTATATGATTACAGAGTTGGTCATGTGATGATCACACTACTGTGCATTAATAATATAACAACATATCCATTACGTAAGGGTTTAATTATACTGAAAGATGGCTGATATGAGGCATCGACATTTGTTTGTTTTTCAGGCAATTCTGTATTATTAAAATGCAAAGTCGGATACTTTGGAACTTTTATAAAAATCAGTCTTAATTCCATTGAGGAAGTTGATTTGAACACAACTCAGATATAACATAACAAGAACACAAGATCAGAGGCAGGATGCTACATTGGCACAGTGGACAATATGGCAACAGGTATGCTCAGGAAGAGATGGCAGTGTACTGTATACACACTGGGGTTAATGAGGAACAGGTGAGGCTGGATCACAGTCGATGGGCTTGAAGTGAGACTGAGGAACAGGTGTGCCGGTGGGTTTGGAGATCGGATGACTAGAAAAGGCTGGACAGACCCAAAACATCAGGTGGACAGGTGAAGATAGTCAATGAATTATAGTCAACAGAATTAGCATTGCACTCCTAAAACATTATCAGAGTCATGATGAACAGTTAAAAAACACACTCTTCTTCCTTGTCAAAACTGGGTGCCTACATTCCCCAAAATGCAACCCGACTGAAGACAAGTTTGGGTGTGTCATTCTTAGTGACAAAACAAAAGCCCTGAAATGTTCGGCCGATTAGACAAAAAAAAATCATTTGTCATTGGGGGAAAAAACAGAAGGGAAAAACAAAATATAAATTCAAAACCATTTAATGTTCAAATGTCAGATGTACAAGGGGCAGTAATTACTTGTGACACACAGACGTGTTCGCAAATGAAACCTTGAAAAACATCACATTGTTTGGATGTTTGATTTCAGGTTTTATCAAGCAGTTCTTTGCAATCTGTAGAAACCTGATGGCACCTTTGGTCCAACTCCAGCAGCTTCACTGAAACTGACTTTGACCTTCCCTTTTTTCAACCTCAACCCCTGAAGTCCTCCGTTCTCCTCTAGTAGTCAGAGGTCATGGCTTTAGCTCCTGTTTGTTGGTATGTGCGGGTGGGGCCAGTTCCTGGATTGGAAGTAGCCCCTGAGTCCTTCCAGGTCCAGGGGAGGGAAGTAGGCTCCGATGCGTCTTCTCAGCCACCACTTCCCCTGAGCTGCGCTGCTGCTGCCCGGCTGGCTGAACTTGTATCTGAAATGTTCCCCTCGAACCCACCTGAGAAAGAGGAGGACACAGAGAGGAGTGAAACTGCATGAAACAAAGACTCTTTTTTTGACATTTTTCGTCTTTTCTCACGTATGTATCATCCTAACAAAGTCACTGTGACATACCACACAACATCTACATTATAATGATCTTTGTATATTAGCAAAGGACAGACAGTGTGTGCTTATTGCTTCACCAGAGGGGGCTATAGCACAGAGAATAGTGGGACTGTCATTTGATTGACCCCTGCCAACACATATTTAATAACAGATATATTTCTGTAATCAGAGGTTGATCATTAGTAGGACAAAAATGTGCATTGGTGAGGTTCATGTCGACATAAAGAGCTTCATGCTAGTTCATCGTACAGTATTTTTACCCTGCAGAGGGATCATTGCTGTGACTGTGTGCTCCGTGTTTACCTGGGAGTTTCTCGGCCTTGGAAGGGGTTGTGGTCAAGCAGGGAGAGGACAGTGCTGTCATTGGACAGCAGGCGTCCCGCTATGTGGATCACCCACTCACTCTGCTCGTAGGTCTGTATGATGACATGGAGACAGGGTTAAGAAAGGAACAGGAAAAAAAGAAAGAAGAGTAAAATAATACAGGTTGTGAAAGAGATGTGAATGTGTACACTGAAAGGCAGAGAGAGACTGAGAGTGTATGAGGCTCTGAGGCAAAATAGTTGAGACTACAGCAAAGGAGAGAGGTAAAAAAGGGACAAGTATGCAGACCATAAGAAAACAAACACCAAACGAGACAAGGGGAAAGATATATAGAGTGATAGATGATAAGAAAGGGAGAAATACAGATGTATAGCGGCATTCAGATAATACCAAAAGTCATCTAATTTAATTGAGGTAAATACATGACAATCACTGCCCTCTAGTGGCCATATGCGGTAACTGAACATTTAGCAGCTGAGGCTCACAATTAATTTTTGGCACACAAGGCCTATAAATGAAGTGATTTCTGCTGATGAACCAGCTAAAAAGGGGGGAACTGTGAATTGTTACACCATTTACTATTGTTTCTTGTGTGTTTTTGCCTAGTTAACTTCATTCATCATCAAAGGCAACAAGACCCTCTTGGTCTTTGGAGTGAAAATCTTACCTCTAAAGATACTGAATAATGACCCAAAATGAGTTTTGGTACCAATATCAACTACATCCTATATCCACACACTAAAATACATTTACGATGGAGACAAGTTAATATGTGTCCTCTGCACTCCCTGCATCATCTCCTGCAGCTCCTCAGTATCTCACCTGGAAGGCAGCAAACCACATGAGCCAGTCCAGCCGGTAGTGGTACGGTGATATGAGGCATGGTCGTCTGTAAATGTCCCCTGGCTTACACAGGAACTGGTACTCCTCCCAAACTGCCTCAGGGTCCTTGGGATCCTGGCTGAGAGTGCCTTGGAAAATCACCTCGGTACGCTCCTTTGTAATGCTGGACAGAGGGGGGGCAATTAAGTTATAGTGGATATGATGACTTGTAAAATGCCTCATGGGCTAATTGACAGAGGGCTGAAGGCTGCAGAGTTAATGTATACAGATGCAGGACTATAGATTACCCTCTGCTATTATCTCCAATTTCTGGAAAAAGACTAACTTTAAAGGTTCTGTTCACCCAAATCACAAAAACAAACAGAAAATATTTGGTTAGTAGTGTCAGTGAGGTGTGTGGATAATATCCTGAGCAGTTGGAACTTTTATTCTGGAAAGACGCCACAAACAAAATTTCTTTTGCCTTTACTGCAGTGCAGAATGGCTGGACAAAAATTTGTGAAAAAGAGAAAATTTAATGTTCAAAACATTTCTTTTTCTCTTCTGTTGTGATATTCAGTTTGTTTAAAATTCATCATTATGAGATCACAAATTTCAAAAGTTTCCAAGGTCAAAAAAGAACTTCAATTTCTCTCAGTGTCAATTGTTAAGGCCTTTACACACCAGGGGCAGGATGAATAAATTACATGAAAATACAAACTATATGTCTGCGTTCATACTGGTAGCGATGCGAAATCTATGACAATTGCAACACTTGCTTAATTAAAAGGGTTTGATGTGAACAGATCTGCCAGCAGCAAAGCAAATTTGCACCAACTGCTGTGATCTAAATGATCCAGAGCAGCGTCTGGTAGTCTGTCTGAGGTAAACTGCTGTATAGTCTACGCTACTGTGGGATATTTTAGTGAGTTTCTTTTTAGTGAATTTGAGCTCCTTCTCNAAAACAAAAAATTTAATCTTTATGACACTTAAATACAATTTGCATAATAATTTGGAACGCAGTGTATAGTCTACGCTACTGTGGGATATTTTAGTGAGTTTCTTTTTAGTGAATTTGAGCTCCTTCTCTGTCTGAACCCAACCTGCCAGGTTTGGGTTGGGCTTGGTTGAAATTTCTCATTATTTCCCTGGGCTTGACTTGAGTCACGTTCTCGTCAATTTACCTGTGTTTTTTGTTTTTCATAAAACTGGCAGTTCTTGTGTGTAAATCGCAGGAGCTCTATTGGACTGAGAGAAAGGGAGGGACCGCAACTAAGAAAGGGAAAGTGATGAAATGACAAAGCAATATGAGAGACAGAGCAGGTGAGAAAAGGCAGCAAAGTGACTAGGTTGGCAGTGTTTGCCTGTGCTTCCCCAGCAATGGGAACGATATTCATAACATGCAGTGAAGAGCTGTGATCATCATCTGCACACTGTGTGGCCATGGACTGCTGTGTGCACTAGATGCACCAAGAGGCGCAGCCTGTTCTGCTGAACCTGTTGTGCACAAGACAACAGATTTTTGAAATGAGGGAAAGAAGAAGTGGTGCAAGGACGCATGTCAGCCCTTAGCTTGTAATAAATGTTTTAACATTAAAAATATATATTGTTATTAATAAAATTTGTTGTTTTACAGTAGAAATTTGGGCTAAGGCCAAAACTGCTGCCGTAGTTCGGGCTTGAGACAGAAACTGTGCTGGTTCATGAAGGCTCAGGCCTGATTTTTATTTTTATTTTTTTAAGTTAGGGTTAGTGTTAAGGTTAGGCCTAACCCATCTTGGTTCAGACTAGGGAGCCTCTGTGTTGCTGTTGTATAATCGTTATAAGGACAAGCACAACAGGATTGGTTCTTGCCTTCATTTGTCACGCAAAAGCTCAGAAAAATCGACCATCTTGCAGAAAAAAAGTCACTTTTTTGTTGTGTAATATTTGCGATCTGCATGAAAGTACTCATTACAAAAACATTTAGAAAAATATATTGACATATGAATTAATTGCAATAAAAATGCCCCTGGTGCATAAAGGCCTTTAAGCCAACATGGGTGTCTGAGGAGGATCTTGTGATCTAATAGACAAAATAAATGATCACAATGACTCTATGTATGGGCATGTAAATAAATATGAACCTATCCTTGAAGTGCATTTTAAAACATCTTAATGCTTTAAATTTAGGCAGGTTTTAGATGCTTTAAGGACCCACAGATACCTTGATGAACCTCATGACCCCACACTGACCCCTGACTGTACCGTACCTGCCAAAGGCCCCGTAGGTGTTGACGATACGCAGCGGGTCGAAGGACGTGTTCATCACCTGCCTGGAACTGAACAGGTTCATCACCACGGGAATGCTCAGGTAGCCAATCAGAATGCCCAAAGAAATGTTCACCACCCGACGTATCAACATACCTGTGTTACATACAGTAAGAGAAAGAGTGGAACAGCTCATTATCAGTCACACATCAGATTTCATTATCTGTTACACACTCTACACTGCTTTGAGCCAAATTGTATGGAATTGCAGAGCAATCCTGTTTGGCTTAAAGACGCTGCGACAGCATTTGTTTACTTGTTAAATTTTGTTGATGTTTACAGAAATAATGCATCTCATGTCCATATTTCAAAATGAGACTGAGTGGCCCGGAGGAAAACTGTAATTACAGCTTACATCAAGGTGACATATTTGTTAGTGTCTGGCCTGGAGGGGGATTCATCATTAATGGAGGACAACATGTTTCCTGGTCCAGAATTAGTGCAATTAAGTGTGTATATGTGTGTGATGACTTCAGCACTTCCACAGTGGAAGGGGTTTGACCCGTTAGGTCATGGGACGGCCAGTATTGACAAATGTTGGCTGAGTCCACATCGCTTCCTTCCTACCTGTCTGCCTGCTTATCCCATGCATGTTAAAGACATCAACATAATCCAACTAAAACTTTTCACACTGAGAGACTGTGTGAGTCTGCTCAAATGATTAAAACATGCCCACACTGCAGGTAGAAGCCTATTTTATATTCAACGTCGTACAATAAAGTAAAGACACTAATGGGTCCAACGAGACCAATTAGAGAGGGGCCACTGGCGCTGTGACCACATTTGAAGCAGTCTGTATTGTAAAAATGTGAGCCACATCACATTAAATTCCAATAAACCATATGTCAGACTTTTCCCTGCTCCTCAGCTGTCCAAGTGCTAATCCCTTTTCTACCCACAATTCCCTGTTTCTTCCATAATTCCCCTCCTCCTGTGCCCATTAGCCTCAACTGTTAGATATACCAATGTCTATACAAGAGTCTCTAGACCCATTCATTCCAAAAATGAGATACCAACTATTTTCAAAACAAAAGGTCAAAAATATGATGTGAAAATATGTATCAATTTTGAATTCCAACAGAAAATGGCCCTGGCTCATTATGACTCATAGGTTTCTCTGAATCTGAGGCCTCATTAACAAAGCATCTTATCTTACCTCCTGAAAAGTGCTAAAAGTTTCCTCTAACGTTTCTAAAGGAAGTGCCGGGGTTGAATCTGTTGCCATGGATGATGTCATGTTTCATGAATGCTATGACTACAGTGATTGGATGATAAGCAACCTTTCTGCGTCTGTGAATCTGAAAAGGATGGATAGAAAGTGGCAACCAATTCTCATTCCCAGGTCATCAAATACAGACACTTTGTCATGCCCCTTGGAGTCTGATAGCGACGCACAGGGCACCCCCAGTGTATCTATGTGACGCACTGCTGAAACACATTGTAACATGGGATTTATGTTGTGAAACACTCATGGTTATGTTTAGGCAACAAAACCAATTGGTTACGTAAACAGGAGACATGAGTGATGTCAGTGCGCAACAACTGTACGTAAATTACGAAACATTACGTGAAAACAAAAGTGACTTTTGGTTTCACATGAGGCGTAGGTACATCAGCAGCACAACGTTAATTAAAACAACACTGACACCCTCCCTTCTCTCCTGCCCTAAGCAGACTTTCTAACTCTTTATACTATGTAAGTTGCACATAGTGTCAAGTTTTGTTGCCGGTGGGTTTACACTGAAGTTAGCTGAAGGCCCACTGTGTCTCATAGAGACGCTAAAGGGTGCCTTTGAAACTCTCTCTCTGTTGTTGCCTTTTCCATCCTCTCTTTCCAACCTCTCAAATATGACACACCCTCTGATGTTGTAACTGTTTGCACTTAAGGTCAGGAAAAACCTGCTATTTTCTGGTTCCAGCTGAGAACCAACTTTTTGGGTTCTGGACTAATCTATTCTAGGTCGAAATGCTCTGAGCAGTTCAAAATTAAGTACGGAAACCATAATGGAACCAGTTCCATGTTCGCAGAAAAGGGCAATCAGACTTCTGAGCTACTTTTAGTGCTTGAAAAAGGAAGTGAAGACACCTCTCTGTCCACATCAGTGGACCTAAGGGGGGGCAAGTGAACAGTTTTAGGTTACTGGGAATCAGCATCACAGAGAACCTGACATGATAATCAAACATCTCCATCCTAGTGAAAAAGCTGTAGTGGCTGTATTTTTTATGGAAACTTGAGAAAGCAAAATTCCCCAGCCAAGTTCTTGTAAATTTTTACAGAGGTGCAATAGAAAGCATCCTGACTGGAAAAATTACAAACTGGTAACATTTGTGCCATCAGCAATATCAGTGAGGTAAGGCATCTGCGCAGAGTCCAAAGGATATTAACAGACAATACCCACCAAGAAACAGCCTGTTCCTACAGCGGCCGTCCTTCGATACTGAAGAATCTGCTGTCATACCACCAGAGTACAAAGCAGCTTCTTTCCTCAGGCTGTAAGACTCCTCAGCTGAACATCATCCTCCACACTCCACCATTTTTTTTTTTAATATTGTAGCACTAAAGGCACTACAACTGCGTTTCATTATGAAACTCTGAGTTGCAGAATGACAATAAATTAACCTTGAACCTTGAAATTGCTTTGTGAATTACTCTTAGACTCTTAAACACAGGAGTCCTATAGTTTGGACTAACATGTCTTTTACTTTAAGGAGTTATCTCTCTACTTTAAGCCTTAGGGTGTTTTGTGAATGTGTCCCCTGAATACCTTTGGTGGGTTTGGGGGTGCGTCCAGCTGCATCCTCATTCTGTATCTCCAGCACTGCCTTCTTGGCTCCACCTCGAGAGCGAAACAAGAAGCCCAGCGATGCGTCGTCAAAACAGGCCAGACTGGGAACAATGGTCAGCCAGTTAAGGAAGCTGAGGTTCCCACTTACTATCAGAACCACCTATAGCACAAGAGACGAGGCAGAGTCAAAGACAGCCATGTATCAGGTAACATCTGCTGAACTGATTATATTGCATCACTTTACATAATGTAGGCATTTCAAGGAGTTCAACCAACATGTGAACGGTTGAGTACTGACTTATTTTGAACCATGCAAAATCGGCATACAGGAACATGAGCTCTGGCACCCACTGCACATGATGCACAAATTTAATTTAAGCGAACAGCACATAATGCAATTAAACACAGATAAATGTAATAAAACATCCCCTTAAATCAGCTAGTCAACATGTTTAATGTAATAAAAAATGGAACATGTAATGCTATGACTGGTCCAGAACCAATTTTAGATCTAAGACATGCTATTACACGATGGCACCCTGATAGACAGTGGAGTAAAACTCTAAATTCAAAGCCCCGATCTGTGGAAATACAGGTTCTCCTCACAAGATGCCACCATTAACAGCCCCAGTGTTTGTTATGATCAGCTCTTGTGAGTTGGTGAACAGTGTGAATTACCTGGAACAGGATCTGGATTGCGCCGTTGACCATGCACATCCGCCTACCCAAGAAGGTAAAGAATGGGAAGATGAGCTCGATGAGGTGGTTTGACAACGTTTCAAAGCGATGGAACCACCATGGGGCTCGATGCATGTAGTAGGACATGGGGTTAGGAACTGGCTGGGTCTGGGAGGAGATGCAAAGCAGAGAATAAAAAGGAGGTGAAAATCTAAAACCCACCCACCAACCCATTTTTTGAAAATGCCAGAAAGGTTGCTTTATAGCAGCAAGTGTCGGAACCGAGGGGTTTGTCAAGATAATCATTAACTTTTATCAGTGAATTTTTGTTGCATGAATTTATCCATAAAGATTTCACCCACCACATTACCATTCGTATATCAATGACTCTTACTCTTGCTTTGAATAATGAAGAGAACTTTGTTTTTCTCATATGCCTCTGCTGAACGAAGAATCCAAAACCAGAGAAAATTCTTAATGAATTGAAGTCATTCGGGGTCATGTTTCACAACAGCAAAACTATATTAAAACATCTGTTTACAAACTCTCACACACCTCATGCAGTATAATCCAAGTCTCCAAGTCTAATTTATCATGTATGAAAATTATCTGGGCTTTCTTCAAAGCCAAACTCCATTGACAAGAATAGTAATTTTACCTTGCTGAACATGGCAGCTGCTGGTCTACTGCTGCCTCGATCAGTTAGTTTGTTTGCATCATTGTGTGACTTTGCTGAATCTGAACTAACCCTTTAAAACACCAAAGTAATTAAACTAAATGATTGAGGCAGTGGTAGATCAGCAGCTGCCATGTTCAGCAAGGTGAAATTAGTTCCCTGTCAGAAAAGGCTGTCTGTTTGGGTAGTACTCAGCATTCAGTTGGATGACGAAGAACTGAATTGTACTGCACGAGTTGTGTGGGAGTTTGTAAAAGGATGTTTTCATATAGTTTCGCTGTCAAGACTTTACTCAGTTTTTGGATTCTTCGTTCATTCTGAGGGCATGCGAGAATAACAGAGTTTTCTTCACTAATTCAACTTAACACAAGCTGAGTAATTGATATGCAAATGGTCATTTAAGGGGTGAAGTATTCCTTTAATATTTGCTACTATGCTAAACATAGACTTCTTCTACTGCTTAAAATGCATGTTTTCTCTGCTTTACTTTGGCACCAAAACCTTGTCTGAGCCGGGGATGGAGAGTAATTTATGGTGCCACGCCTTGGGGGAAACATTTCCATGTCTAAATAAAGGTGGAACTTCATTTAAATGAAGGCAACACCACCTACGCATAAAAAAAAGAAAGAAAAACACTCATACATTACAGAGCTGTGCAGTGTTTGCGTATATATGATTAATTGTGTGTGTGAGATGTGGTCACATGCAAACCGTGTAATAGGTGAACATGCAAATAGTGTCAGGTGAGGTGGTGAAAAATAAACACAGCGCAGAAATAGGTGGGGGGAAAAGAAAACAAGACACTGGCACACTAGTCTATACTCTTATTGTTTTCATGGAATGGAAGTAAAAAAAAAAGAAAGGTTATTTAACCTGTAGCTTACCAAAACACCCCTGGAAATCCGAGGGCAAGGAGCCTGCAACCTCAGACAACCAAACAACCCCACCTGGCCTGCAAGCTAGCTGCATTACAAGAAACTAACCGGAGCAAACAAAACAGCAACTATACTGAAACACACCTACGCCGTCCCCTGGGAGTCAGGACAGGAGGGGATCTGCAGTTTCTCTGCAGGTTTGAAAGAGAGCAGTGTGTCAGAGGGGGTTAATAAGGCTTCACCTGGCGCCAGTGGCTTCCGGTGTACTGCGTGTGTGTGTGTGTGTGCGTGTGTGTGTGTGTGTGTGTGTGTGTGTCTCTGTGAATCTGCATTACCTCTAAGGCCAGTGACAGTTAAGGTAAAAGCAGGGAAACTGACCCAAGATGAAATAAGGTCCAAGTTAATATATTATTTGTCAGGTAACAACATGTTTTCTGATCCAGTACATGTAATTACATTTTAAACAGCCCCAGTACATATGTACGGAACCCCTAAGAAGCAAGTGAGAAAGAAAAATTCAACCAAATGTCTCTCCTTCTGTTTCTGAGTTATGGTACTGAATAATGGCCAAAAAAGTGTTTTTTGTGAAACATTATGATGTCACAGTAAAGATGACCTTTGACCTTTCGGATATAAAATGTCATCATTTTATCACATTTGTATGAAATCTGGTCATTTAAATACATGAATTCTTGACTTGAGGAAAAACCATGTTTTGTCAGGTCACACTGTGCTTGCCCTTTGACCACCAAATTATAACCCATTCAGCCTTGAATCTAAGTGGATGTTTGTGCCAAATTTGAGGAATTTCCCTCAAGGCCTTATTGAGATATTGGTTTCGAGACGGACAGAGTCACAGTGACCTCTGACCACCAAAATCAAATCCGTTCATTACTGAGGACGTTTGTGCCAAATTCGAAGACATTCACTTGAGGCGTTCTTGAGATGTTACTTACACAAGAATGAAAGAGATTAGGTCAGAGTGACCTTTGACTTTTGACCACCAAAATCTTATCAGTTCATTCAGATCATTGCTGAGTCTAAGTGGACGTTTGTGCCCTCAAGGCATTCTTCAGAATGGGAGGGATGATCAGACGAAGGACGGATAACCCCAATACATAATGCACGTAGGCCACGGCTATTGCTGGCATTTTAAAAAAGTTTTGACAGGTTAGAAAAAAAAAAAGATTCGCTAGGATCATTTTTCTAAGATGACCTGATTCATGGATGAAAAAAATGAGGAACTTAGAAAGATTATCCTGACAAAACCTTTTTTCACCTGTCATACAAACAGGAGATAAAACAATTTAGATCAGACTTATAAAATGGATCCGCTAAAATCTTTTCTTTTCTCTCTTGCCTCTCAGGGCTTTCCATTACAGAGTTGGATTCAGAGTTCTTTAGAAGCAAGATCAAGTAGCTTTTGTTAGCCACTGTGGCTACACATGGCAATTCAAGGATAATGGCATCAGCTAAAATGTAGAGTAAATATTAACATGAGTAAAGGAGAATAATATCTGTTTGCAAAAGCATTGCATCATTGATTATTTGACAATTGTCAGGTGGACATGCTAATGCTGCTATATCTACTGACTGTATTTTAGCAAATGTTTCCTATGTTGTCCACACGAAACCCTATAGACACACCCACTGACATATAGCAGGATTAAAAATAGAACAGGAATGCACAAGGACAAAATAATGAACAGCATAAAAAGAATCAATTTAAACCATGAAGTGCACACACACAAGTATAAAGAAGGCCGTCACGAGACACAGATATATATATCACAGTGGGGTACATTGGAAGCCATACCATGCTAATTTACATGTAAAAATATCCGGCTTACATTTTTTGATGTTACACATGATTCTCCTCGTTAAAGTTCATCAAGTACACACGCTGCCCCCATCAACATTTTCCTGCATTTTTGTTTAACTACTGCTTCTTCTGCTCTCCATTTAAAATATGAATAGTATCGACAATATAATTAGGTCGTTGGTTCCCTTTAGCCACTGGAAATTTGGAATCAGTGAATTTCTGTTACTTTTTTTTTTGTGTAAATTGTCACTGAAAGGCTCCATGTACCCCAGAGTTTCCTTCACCGCTGCATAATTATAGAGGGTCACTCTGCCCCAAAGAATTATAGTCACTTAGCCTGGTTTCAGAGAGGAGTTTTAATGTCCTCAGACATTCAGAGTCCTCAGAGGATGAATCCAACTGACTCTTTTGATGCTATTGCTTGTTTTCTCAGGCCACCATGAGGTTGACATTTTTGTTTTTTAATTGAATGTCTCGACAGCTCCAGGGTGGGTTGCGTTAAATTTTTTACAGATGTTCAAGCTTCCTTGAGGATAACTTGTAATGACTTTGGTGGCCCTCTGAAATACCTCAACTTCTACTTGATGGATTGGCACCAACTTATGTATATATATATTGATGTGATATATTGAGTGTGGTGTTCCCCTGACTTTTCTTCAAGAACCACCATAAGGCTGACTTTTTTATTGACATAGCTCAACAACTAATGGCTGGATTGCCATGAAATGAGTAAGGGGGGAATTGTAAATTTTGAGATCCCCTGACCTTTTATCTAGCACCATCATCAAATTTCTGTTGGTCCAATAATTTGGTTTATGACAAAATTTCTGCAAAACTAATGTTATTCCCATCAACTTCAGCTGTACTTTCTGTTTATAGACAATTAGTAAATGTTGGCTTGCTATTTAAGGGGATAACAATACATACATCTGGACAGATGTATCGATTCAGTGACCAATGATCCAATATTATTGATATTATTGATTGCAAAGTTAAAAACGTTGATACATTCCACCATTTTTAAGATCCACCTTTGTTTTGAAATTCCCATGGCACATCTGTGTCACCACTTTTGACCAAGAACACCTCCTTCCTTAACAATCAAACGGTGCTACTGCCTAGTGCCAGGCAGACAATGACAAGCAGCCAAGAAGAAGACAGTGAGGACATTTTTTGATTTCACTGGAATTTGTGATATCAGCAGATGTTGTATCATTCTCCAAAGAATTTATGTAATGTATCATGATGAAACTTGTGATTTACACCCCTAATGCTAACATGCTAAATTGAGATGGCAAACATTGTACCTACTATATATTAACATGCTAGCATCATCGCTCTGAAATGCATGCATTACTTTTGCATCACTTTTAATCACATACATTAAATAGACTATACTCGGCAGTGATGAGGAAATTACGATCTGTCATCAATGCTAGTGCTGTTAGCAAAAGTTATTGTAACGATTGTTGTGGACAACTCTACATGTATCTACATATACAGAGTAGTTCAACCAAAGGAATGATTTCCCCTGTTCAGCCTGTTTCATTTGATTAATTATCAGAGATGACAGAGACTGTTTAATATTTTCCAAACAATAGAGCAAATAAATTAGGGTAGTGGATAAAATATCCTATGTCATATATCATTTTCCAACTCCCCCGGTGGACAACCACTGGCTTAGTGATTTCCATGGCATTAGCAATGCTAAAACTGTTCTAACCCTGGGAACTAAAAGTTGAGGGATAAATTATAGCAGATTTACATTGTAGTGTACCAGTAAACCAACATTTTTCCAAAACTCAATGAAAAGGCAGAAACTGTGACAGTTACATAGTAACATAGGCTACATAGTCTCTGCAACAGTTATCCTGTCCCACAGGAGCCATTGTGTAACAGTCTATCTTCTATTCCCATTGTATTTCAGACTGTGTGAGTATCTATATTGTATTCTTGATATGCATGTGAGTGTCATCTCCAGTCATCCAGTCCCTTAGGAGCCAGTGTATTCCTGTCTGTGTTAATTACAGAAGACAGCCCTCCTCCCTCTGCGGCTTGGTAACACAGAGCAGTGTGGGTCAGAGCGGTTGAGCGTCCCACAGGGGAAAAACAAACACAACCCCACGGTCCGCATAAGAGGCTGATTTATTGAAACCCACGACAGCGGTTACTGTAATGTGTTGCCCTGGTGTGGTTAGCCTCATGTGAGTACATTGCTGTCTTGTCATCATTCAGGAGACACAGCCATGGCAAAATCTTTTTGTATATCTGGACTGCTGTTAAGATGTTCAGATTGTCAAAGAAAACGGGCCTTTGGGAAATTTAGAAAGTTATACTGGCCATCTTCCCACAAGAATGATTCAAAATAAGACTGCAAGGCAACAAGTGCCATCTTAACTGGTAATTTAAGAGCTTTCATGATATCTTTGGTGCTCAGGGCTCATTGCTGTGCGGTGTTTTCTACACCGCACTTCCCAGAAGTCAACAAACAGCCTTGGGATTTTACGATGAGAAAATCTGAGTTTCTCCTACTTTCTTTGTCACTCATGATAACCACCCTGTTCTCTTTCACTATTGCTGCAGCTACAAACATCAAATGCATATATTGCATATATTGCAGATTTTTCCCATGAAAGAACAACCACGTATCAAGTGGTCAGCACAGGAAGGAACCATAAAAGCTCTCATGAACTAAGTAAATCTTGAAGCTGCTCTAATTAATATTTGTATATGATGACATGACTCAGCAGTTCTATTTTAGCATCTTTTAGCTCCTTGTTTTAGTTTTACAGTCAAAAACGTCACTGTTTTGGTTGAGTCTCAGTGCTTTCATCAGTGTCATTTCCAGCAGTAGTAGGCAGCTGTTTTCAGGCAAAATTTAGCTAATTTTAGCGAATTGCTAATTTAGAGCCTAGCTAGTGAACAAAGTAGGAAAACTCCAGCTTCTCAAATGTGAGGATTTCTGATTTTCTTGTCATTACTATCTCCATCAGGTGTACGCTAATCTCACATATTACTAGACCAAGCAGCCTAATATTTTTTTGTGCACATATATGTGCTCAAGGGCCTCTTATGGTATCAGTGATTCACAATCGTTAAAAAAAACTGTCTGATTGACCTTTTTATTCCGTCATTGACTGCTGACTTTTTAATCTTCTCAGCTGGCTGGTTGGGAACTGCAAGTGATCAACAAAATCAACTAGCAAAAGAACAGGGCAAAAGGCAGTTCCCGCAATTGGATAGGCTAATAAAAAAAAAAAGAAAAAGAAGCCTGACCATTGCAGGACACATTTTGGGCTGAAACTGGCATTCATAGAAAAGTTGAGTCTCATTTTGAACCAGAGCAACTGCAGATTAATCTCATGCCTAATATGCTCAGGCACAATACAAGATTGATTAGTCCCCGCTGCAACGCCGTCTTGACTGTAAGAAAGCCGGAGGCGACAATTCCACCAGGTGTAGTTCAAGGATACTAATGAAGACTGGGACACTGTGTCATATTGCATCATATCATTGGGGTACAACAAATGTGCAGTCTGGTCTGCACTTGCTGAAAGGATCAATAGCTGGAGCACTATCAAAGAACATGGGTATGATCTCTTTTCACTGAGACGTCAGAAGTCAGCCTTCGCTCGGAATGTATTTTGTAAAATTCTGAAAAGAAGATCTTAAATAATAGACCATAAACAAATGCTTTCAATTTGAAAGCACTATATTGTATATCAGCTGCCATCCATTTGAGCATACCCAAAAAGTTCTATCAGGCCGAGTGCACCCAAGAAGAAGGTTACAAAGAGCGCACCCAAAGAACACCTGAGCAGACACCATCTCTTTATTCCCAGCGCTGTCTGTTGAAACCCCACAACATCCTGCTCCAGTTACATTGTGCGTGTCACTCTCTATAGCTTTCATGGGGTCAGGGACTATGTTATGGCTTTAATTTAATAACCTTAGTGCAGTTGGGTCACATGCACTGTCAAGAGTGGCCGCGATCAGCTCTGGTGGAGATCTGCACTCTACTAAATGCCCTTTTCTAGGAGTACATCGAACATCTTTGGGTTATGGACAGTTCACTAGAGAAAACAAAGAACGTGTCTCTAAAAAACTAGAATGTGCACAGATCAGTTTACTTTTATAGAAAAACAATAATTCTATAAAATAATCAGTGAAAACAATCAAAAGCCACAGCCTACATGTAATTATGGCTTTCTTTTCAGTGGAAAGCAGCAAACGTAGAGGTAAATATTAGACTGTTTGATAACTTTTCCTTGTTGCATCTGGCTTCTCATCTCTCTGAAATCTGAGCTGACTTCATGAAAGCTTCAAAAAGAAAGCTAAAAATCCCCCAGATGTTATGGAGGACAGAAAGCAAAGCTCAGCGGCTGATGACAAGGTTTGTCAGTTTAATCAATTTATAGCTGCAGAGAATGATCATCCGCTCCATGTCCTGCAACAGGCTAACTCAATACCATGACACACACTGCAGGGAAACATGACACACAAACAGTATATCAACTACACTAACATTCTGTGTCACACACCTCGTAGTGGTAGTCCATGCAGGTGAGGTCTCTCCAGCATTTGTCGCCTCTGATTTTAATAAGACCCTGAAAAAGACAGAAAAAAACACAAACATGTTACACTATATGATGCAATGGACTCAACAGATAATGCTGCTGTAAATCATGTCAAATTAGCAACCATCAACAGTACATTAGAAGATCAGATTACAGACTCCACTGATTCAAATTCCATATTTAGCTGTCCAAAAGTACTAAAATTAGATTAGGATTCCCACATACATTAATGTAACAGCAGCTATAAAAGAATAAATGTCTCCTAATAAATAGTGCAATTACAAGTTATGCTGTTGCACTGTGAGCCAAGATAGGGACGGCAGAGGAGGCATGATCATCTGTAGATAAGAATCTGTAACCCATATTGATAATCACATCAAAATTTAACAATTTAAATGAATTATGAGGACATAAAGTAAAAGGAATGAAATGAAGAAAAAGAAATGCGCTGCAGTGTGGTGTTACTGACTGGTTTGACTCAAGCAATATTTACCAGCATATAATAAACAAATAAAACAGTATATAGTTTGCAGCTGGTTTTCTGATTAATTTTATACTGTATATCTGTAGTTAGATTGATACATATAGAGGCTAAATATCAATGTAATGACTTTAAAATGCCACTGTCTTAATTAATGTCTGCAGCGCCTGCAGAAATTTGTAAAGTGCTAATTTAAATTAGACGTTCAGAATAACTGTGCATTGACTGTTTGCCAGGAGACTTGTTTAAAGGGACAGTTCACCCCTTAAACTGAGTTGCAGAGTGTTAGAGATATTAGCCGTAGAGGTGTCTGCCTACTCTCCAATGTAATGGAACTAGATGGCACTCGGCTTGTGGTGCAGGTATGTCTCTTTCCAGAAATCATGACCTACGCACTCAAGATAATCCACAGAACTTGTTGTGAGCAGTTTCATGTAGGAACTATTTTCTTTCTACAAAACTTCACCCACCAACCGAATCAATGCGCAGAAGGAAGTGTGCATCTACTGCTAACTCAATTAGCACCTCTGAAATAGCTAACATTTTTGTTGCAGGCATTGCTGTTGCTTTACATCATATTCAGGGGATAAGGTCAGTCAATGTGAGTGAAATACAGGCCAACTAAGATTTGGGGGGGCTCATTACTAAATCACATGAGGTCCCCTGGTAGTTCAATGCCAATAGGACTTTAGGAACTGAACTGAACATGAACACATGAAAATAAAGAAAGCACCTTTAGCTGTAGGCCTGTTTTTGACCTTGAGAAATGAGGAAGTGCTCACGGCCCATCCTTAAAAAAAAAGCAAACACTAATCACAAAATAGCTCACAGACTTTGTTGGGTATCACAGATAAATTTAAAAAGACAAAAGTGTATGAAAGAGGGTTTTCCCTAAGAAATAGAAAATACAATTCAAACTTCACCAGAGACACTGAGAGAAATATATCCTCTGCTCCAAGCCTGTTTTTCAGCAAATAAACTAAGTAAATACGGTGCTATCCAGGACACGAGACTGTCAATATTGACACATCAGCCCGCCATGTGTTCGGCATGGAATGTGGAATAAATCAGCCGCTAACCTCGCTAACCAGATTTAGAAAAACCAGGACATTTCACTCCGATTATGAGCTTGGCTGTTGACTGCAGCTGCTGGCTGTTGAGATGATGCGGCCGAAGACATCTCTGATAATCCAATTCAGTCATGAGATCCTGAAATGTCATCAATTACAAGCAGATATACAGACCTCTGACATAAACAGAGCAGTCTGCCCACAGTGTCCAGGGCTCTGGGGCGAGGACACTGATGGAGGAAGACCACTGAGAGACTAACAAATACTTTTCTGCACTATTTTGATGCTTTCGAAATGTATATGAACTTCAAAAACATAGCAATGGTTTGCTAAAAGAAGTAAATTCGCCATCGACGTCATCACTAAAAGAGACTGTGACAAATTCTGTCAGCATGTTATACCAATTAGTCACAGAGAGAAGTGATTCGACTTGCTAAAAAAGGAGTTTTGCCCCTTCCAAAACAACTGAGGTAAAGACCACAAGTTCTGTCTTCCAGGTACACTGAGACTGACAAAAATGCATATGACGTGAGGTAAACCGCAGCATTTCAATAGCAGAGACTGGCAAAGCAAAGGTTTACCCTGGAATCCAACAATAAAAACAGAGTTTAAAAAGGACAGCAACAGGAACTACGGTGGCAGTACCACAGCCGGGCCTCGTTTATACTGTAGTGGTCTTGAATTTATACACTTTGACGGACACATATACATACAGGCACATGGCATTCTTCCCGTTTAACCTTTATTCTGAAAACAACCCTCAAATATATATTATGAAATTTTCTTGGGGGACAAGCAAGAAGCCACCTGTCGTCAAAAGTATATTAACAGTTTTGTGTTATTCTTTTTTAAATGTGTGGTTTACCGAATCTTATAATATTCTCCATTAAAGTAAAACACAATAACAGCACAACTAGCTCCTCTTGCCTTTAAATGTATCTGCCAGCGAACTGGTCATAATGTGCTTCCTTTAAGACCAACCTGTGCTCCTCAAACATGTCTGAGGGACGCACCTATCATCATCACCAGCACAAGATGTACTGTGTCTCGTGTAGGATTCGTATGCAGGTAACATTAGTGCCATTCATCTCACTGTTTAAGTATTATGACCTGCAACTTTCCTGTTTTGGTTCAGTCTCACCACTCTCATCTGTAAGCAGCTCTTCCAAGAAAAAAAACTGTAATAGGCTCACTGTATACTACCTACCCAGCACTTAACAGTGGGCAGCTGTTAGCAACTCGTTGATGAGAGAAATGGAGCATTAGGTACAAAATAGCCTGATAATTCCCTCAGGAGAAAGTGGAGAGACAAACAGATCTAAAAAGATAGTGACAATTGGACTTAAATTCATCAGGTGGATTGAAACACGACTGCTAATTAATGCTGATGTTGCTTAAGGCGGTCAGTCAGTTTCAGTTCATTCACAAAACTAGAATTAACGTCCACTGCGCAGTACTATACAATCATTCCATACAATCAGCACAGTTTCAACATGGGCACCCAAGATTAGGGTTATGACGTTGAGCAGTGGCCAGAAAACTGTTTTTGCAGAACATTATGATGTCACAGTGAAGTTGACCTTTGACCTTTTGGATATGACATGCCATCACTTCATCATTTTATCCTATTAGATATTTGTGTGAAGTTTTGTCATAATTAGTAAAAGAACTCTTGATTTAAGGCCAAAAACATGTTTTGTGAAGTCACAGTGACCTTGACCTTTGACCGTCAACCACCAAATTCTGATCAGTTTATTCTTTAGTCCAAGTAAATGTTTGAAATTTTTTTTGAATTTTGAATTTTGGAGGTATTGTGTTCATGAGAAGGAGACAGATGCAAGATCACAGTAACCTTGACCTTTGACCTAGGAAATCTGATCGGTTCATCATTCAGTCCAAGTGAATGTTTGTGCCAAATTTAAAGAAATTCTCTCAAGGTGTTCTTGAGATATCATGTTCACAAGAATGAGACAGACAAAGTCACAGTGACCTTGATCTTTGACCTATGACAAAATGAATATGTTTTATATAGTAATATTTACAACATACAAAACTCCTTGGACTAACCAAAGACCCTAACACCTACACTACCCTAACTACTGAATGGTCCCAGTATTATTCCATTAGTCTAAACAATGGTTAAATAGGTAACATACAATAAACAGAGACTTGGCAAGTGGAAATAATAGTACAATTTACATGGACTGTGGAATAACTAATGATGCGCAATGTATTTACAGTTCTTTTTTACAGTGTTATCTGTCTCATTCCACACATGTAGACGTCTGCAAACCACACTAAAGCTTGTACATTTAAGGTTATGGTTTTTTACGCGTTATACAGGAAAGTTAATTTGGAATAAAGTCACAAGTCACATTGAGCATATATACAACATTATATATACAAGCATTGTGAAAGATATTACATTCAGTAGGCTTCAAAAGACTAGAGCTGTGGAAAGAGGGTAAATGGGAGCATTTATCTTGGACCATGATATGGCACATGTAACTTTCTTTCTTTCTAATATTAGATAACTAGGACAGGTGTTGTCATATAACATTACAGTAATTTATGTGAGGCTTAAGGTTAAAAGTGCTTCAAGTTGAAGAAAAAGCCTCAACTTGAAAAACTAGCCTCGATATTTGGGCATTATTTTCGTCATTCATCAATATCACCCTTGAAGTTTAGAAATTCATCAGTATGTATCCCCCATGTTGGTTAGATGTGCAAATAGAAGGTTATAATACGTCAGTTTTGTGTTTACAGCCTGTTTCTGCTGCCCCCAAGTGGCCACAAAATGAGTAAATGCAGGTTTAAATAGTTACTTCAGATTAAATGTAATCATTTCAGATTAGAAAGAGAGAAAGAAAAATGTGAGGAAGAAAGGAAAACTATCATCCATTTCAGAGGTTTAACATGAATGTTATAGAAAAATGTCTATAAATTCACACCAGCTTTCCTAATTTGCCCTAAAAAGCCATTGTCTACCCATCTATGAAGAAGTCTTATGATAACAAATATTTCTCAAACCAAACAGTAGTCTTATCCCCTTCAAGATTTTATCCCCCCAATTCTGTTTTAGTATTACAGAAAAAACCTTCCTTGAACATTAGACAGTAGAATCAAATTAGAGCCCAACAAAACAACACTCTGATCTTTATAAGCCAATTATTTGCCAGACAGCTCTGTCTCATAGGCTAAAGAAAGAAAAACTTTATTTTTCTAAATAGGTCAGAGCCACTGTGCAGCGGCAAAGAAAAATGATCAGGAGACCTCAATCGACTAAGTCTCAAAGTCACTGTCACCACAGATATTTATCATAACAGTCATAACATTCCAGTGTGCCAGTTGTACACCAACACCCTGGACCAGTAAGCATGCCAGCAACACTATGTCCCAACATCCTTAGCAACAGGCAAACCAATCTGATCTCCACTCACAAAACACATTCTCATGTTAACACTAATCCCAGTTAACATCCAAAGCTCCACACCTAGCAAAGCATTTCCAAATGATGGAGTGTTTAATAGAGATGTTCCTGCCAGCAGTGAAACGTGTAATCCAGTTCACAATTCCTGTGCCAGAACTTTAAACAGGAAGCTCATAAACATCAGCAGAAAAGCAGAGAAATGAATCATTTATGAGTTTCTTCACAAGAAATGTACTCAGGCAACTCACTCTGAGACAAAACATTAAATATCTAGAACCCCATATTCACTGGTTTTATAATCTATTTATTTATCAAAGGAATACTTCATCCTCCAAATGACCATTCACATATCAATTACTCACCCTCTGTTGAGTAGAATATGCAAAGAAAACTTTCTCACATGCCTTCACAGTGAACGAAGAATCCAAAAACTGAGGAAATTCTTGATGACTTGACGTAAAGGGGGTCCATGTTCAATGACAGCAAAAATATATCAAAACATCCATTTACAAACTCATGCAGTATAATCCAAGTCGCATTTATCCAGTCATGTGCTAATTATTTCTGAAGCACATGTATTTTCACTAAATCTTTGTATTCAAAACAGAACTGAAAGTGAGGCTATTATCAAAGGCCAGACTACTGTACATTGACAAACAGCCATTTTACCTCCCTGAACATGGGAGCTGCTGGTCTACCGCTGTGGCAGTATTGTTGCTGCTACTGTGTGACTTTTTAAAATCTGAACTAACCCTTTAAAACACCAGAGTCACACATGAACACAAACTAACTAACTATTTGAGGCAGGGGTAGGCCAGCAACTCCTATGTTCAGTCAGGTAAGATGAAGAAAGTTTTACCCTTAGTTCAGTTTTCTGCCACAGAGGGCTGTCTGTTTGGGAAGTACTGAGCATGTAACTGGATAAATGAGACTTGGATCATACTGCACCGTGAGAGTTTGTAAACAGGTTTTGATCTAGTTTTGCCGTTGTTAAATGTGGCCCCTCATGACTTCCATTCACCAAGAATTTTCTCCGTTTTTGAATTCCTCGTTCACCGTGGATCCTTTAAAACAACATGGTTCAGCTAGCGGGCTCTCATTAAGGAAAAATGAATGCTAAAATACTCAGTGGTTCGCACTGTAGAAACTCTACAATGAACAACACCAAGTGTCTAGCCTGCTTGCCTACAAAGGTGTTAATGACAACAACAAGGCTCGAAGTTCCCCCTGCTTCCAATCTTTGCGCTAAGGTAACAACAATGCTAATCATGTTCTCAACATATCTCTGTACCAGATGAACAAAGACTAATTGATATCTATCTTCTTATTATATATTATTCTTATTACTTATATTATAGAAGACCACAAGCATATTTCCTAAAATGTTTTTTCTCTTAGGAAATGCTATGCTATCAGTAAACTGCTAGCAAGGAAAGGTGGTTGATTTTGCATGTTTTAAATATTTTGGTGGCATATTAAAAATTAATCCCTGGTACAAAGACAAGAGGGCTACCATGGATGTATAATGGGAACTGGATACAACGTTTAATCGTATGGCTCCTCAAGACTTTCAAAATGTTAACTGACTGATCAAACCCTGACAGGGTAATAAGTCATTTTCCAGTAGTAATGTCACTTAAAAAAAAAGCATCCACTTATTTACAAATGTCTCTTTCACACTTCAAGTCTATGGAAAAAAACAGTCTTTTGGGCCCCATGGCATCATGTGACAGACCTGAAAGTTGAAATACCACTGTTTTGCCACTACAAAAAGCTTCAAAGCCTGGCGCTGCTCCTGGGGACTTGACTAGCAAAGGTAGACAAAATACCTCCACACTGATATTTTGTTTGGGCCCTACTGGAGAACCATTAACTCGCTGTAAATCCCTTTGACTAGTCTGAGTCATCGGAGGCTGCAGGGCCAATTTGAGAGGCTAAAAGCCTTCACAAAGATGAAGAACTACAGAGATGTGGACCAATGTAAGAGACCAAGGCAACTGTAAACAAACACTCTAAATGTGTCACCCTTGCACAGTAATTAAATAGCATAGCCAGATTTTACAGGGCTATGACTACACCGAGGTCATTAAGCTTAAAGCTGATTTATTTTTAAGGAAACGAAAGATAAAAGGCTGCGTATCAATCAGCACTAAAAAGTACAGCTTTTTCTTTTTCTCCCTTAGGTAAACACGGCTAATTGCGCTTCAGAATATTTACTGTATTTCATGGTCTATCAGATCACATTAGCGACACCTTTTTGTAGCTTACCGGCTGATTACCCGCGCAGGCTGCTGATGTAAACAAGCAGCTGCAGCACAAATCACACTAGCTGCTTAATGTCCCAGCACAATTTGCATGATATATTAAACACATCCAGCTATGCTAATGCAGAAACTAATATGAGTAATTAATCAATTAATTAGCAAATATTCTACAGTGTATGTGAGCACTCTTGTTTAGCATAACATATGGTCATTTGACATTTCTCTTATTTTGGCGGCCATATGTTGGACCTGATTGTGTTTGGCCAACCTTGCCGTTAGTGTGTGTTGAAGCTTCGCTTGCTGTAATTACCTCCCCTGTGAAGCGGTGCTTTATCCATCTTAGCAGATTCTGTTGTTTTTATCAAAGTTAACCACGGAAACAAGAGCATATTTGATTCATATTTAGGCCCACACACTCTCATTCATGTTCATTTTTAAGAAAGTGTTTGTCTTGAATTGATGCAACAGTTGGTAAAGAGTAAAAGGGGGAAAATGCAACATCAGTAATGGTCGTATAAAAGCACGTCAGCCCATGCCAAGTATAGATATAAGATAACCATTTTAATGCAGAGAAAATATTTTCCCTCATTGATGTGACAGATGCCACCATCACGGATTAAAGCATGTACCCAGAGTGTGACAATTGGGACTTTTTGTAATCATGCTGTGAAAATACACACAAGAAACATGATGGGTGGGCTCATATATCCCATCTCCCACTCATTCTCTACAGCTGAGAGGTCCTTTGAAGTATGTGCTAAGCCATGACATCCTCACGAGCAGAAACTGTATAGCAGTCACAGAGCAGTGGTGAGCCACAGGCTGACAGACCGATAAATGGCTGTGACCAGGGTGGATCAAACACTGAGGGACTGTGGCAGAGGCTGGACTGTACTTAACACTGCCGAGCTGCTACACAAACACAGTCCCTGTGACGGAGTCTTTGCTCTTCACAGTTTCTTGAGCTCTCTCACCATATTATTATGTAATCTGTAATGGATTTGTCTCTGTGAAGTATGTGCAAATGTATTTTCCAGGAATGTTCATTACACATCTGAATGAAAGTTGAAAAGTGAGGAAAAGACATGCAGTTGAGTAGCTGGGAGAAAATCGCAGCCTCTGCGACATTTTGTTTTCTTTGTTTATTGTTCGACGTCTGGATTTGATTTCCTGACAAAGTGCCCAGCTTTCCAAGTTCTGGATGTCTGACATTCTTGCCAGCACTCGAATGCAGCGTTATTACAAAAAAATGAAAATCTCATTGTGAAAATCCCAGATCGGGATTATCACCTTAATCTAATCAACTGATCCAATTGGGCTGAGAGTGATCTGTTCAGCATATTTCACAATATTTTATGGTGACTTCTTGAAATACTTTGCATACAGTCTGACAGGGTGTCGCCAACACCTTCTGCTAATGTCACTGCAGGAGATTAACCCACGCAAACATTCAAAAATAAAAAAAAACACAAGCAGAATGGAAAAGCCAACATATGCACTAGGGCTGCGACAAAATATTATTTTTCTTAGCGATTATTCTTTTAATTAACCGATTAATAGTTTCCAAAACACAAGAAAAATACAAAATGGCCATCACAATTACCTAACCCTGTTGTCATTAAATGTCTTGTTTTGGCCAATCAGAAGAATAAGCAGCACATTTTGACATTAAGGAAGCTGGAATCACCATCATGATATTTGTGCCTGAAAATGGACTAATACAATTGTCAATTATTCAATTAGTCACACGTTCATGTTCAGTCAATCGATCTGTTGTTGCACAGCACGTACATTAATAACCTAATAACCATAATAACAGCTTCTAGAAACTGTTAAAGGAGCTATACACGACATTCAGAACATATCTATAATTCAAAGTCTCAGCCGGCATTCTCTGCACATGGCTCTCAACATGAAGGTGGCTGAGACAGCAGCTAGCAGCTAATGGTGCTAGTAGCGCAAACAGCGCTAACAACAGCACCAGTGCTGACAGAGCTAATGGTGTTAACCCAAGGGAAGACCAGAGGATAGGTGTGAGGCTTGCGCAACAATGCTAGAACAACATCGGAACAGCATTATCAGCGGTAACCACCATATAGCGCAGCTAGCCAGTAGAATACACACACTGGGACTCAAATGTACTAGCATGCATATGTAGCTGGACTTTCTAGAAGATCACCATAAAGGGAGCATGGTTTAATTTTCTGCTCTCTGCCTTTTATGTCTAATTGAATTTCTGAGCTTCTTATTGCATTTAAACACCAGATACACACAGTGATATGTACACTTGTAGTATCAAGAGTTCTGTTCCAAAATGTGCTGAATATTTCTGGTAACAAAAATATTATGTCATGAGCCAAAAATCATAAACGCTTTCATAAATCATAAAATTCATCATTTTTGTTAACCACTACCTTACACGTATGTTCAGGACGTAAATGGAGTTGAACATACTGTAATTAAATTACATCTCTGCAATCACCAAATCTGTAACAGAAGGCGCTGATGAGTTTGTAGTGACTTTGCATATTGCTGAATGAAAGGTCTTCACAGCTGCGTGTGAGTCTTTACAGTCAAACGGGGCGACCCAGCTCTCTTCACGGTCCTAATAGGAAAAACCCCGGTGGATTTCTGGTAAGTGCAGTGATTGGCAGACAACACCGAGTTGGTGGTCTAAAATTCACCATGGAAACTGTCAAACAACCAGACATGTTGTTTAGCCGACCATATATTTGGGTTGGATTTCCAAATACTGGCTGTGTTTAAGTAACGATCTAAAATCAGAAGAACTAACACTGGAATATCCCAGAAAATTATACTGTTGCAAAATGTTTTTTTCCCTCTATACTGGCATGCTGGATGTATTCAGGTGTGTGTGTGTGTGGTGTGTGTGTGTGTGTACAGTATGTGGTATGTGTGTGTAGAGTGCATGCCTTTCCGTTTGAATTTACAAGACATGCTTCCTCCTAGACAGGAATATCATCAGGGTCTCCCAACAGGAAATGTGTTAGTCAAGGTGCGGGTGGCAGTGAATGGGTTTCAGGAGTAAGACATTTTATCGTGTTTGACAAGTCAAACAGCCGCTATGAGACGTTACATGCAAAAATCCACAAAAAATGATTTCACCGCTATTTTTTGTTGTTTTTCAGTCAAAGCAGTTGTGCTCTCTTGTTTCGGTGGTCCGAGAGATGCAACAAACCCCTGTATGTATTTGTAAAAATGTTTTACTCACAGCTCCGAGCATGATGCGAACAATGAGCCATCTGAAGGTCCAGATGCTGACGAGGGAGGGGGGACAGCGGCGGGGGACCTGGGACAGAGTCCACACCGGACACAGGAAAATGGCCAGAAATCCTGTCTCCAACAGCTGACTCTCCCAACCTGGACAAATGATCAGGGTGTCATTTATAAAAAGAGCTTCTGTAAGATAGAGTAAGCAATGGTTAATGCTATAAGCTGCACACAATATAATCAAGCTAAACCACAGACATTGTTTGGCAGCTATTAGTTCTTCATAGCTCACACTAGAATATGATGTAATATACGTAAACAGGATAAGTCTATAATACGCAGAGATGGAAAGACCTGTCAGAAACTTTGCTTGGTGCTGCTGAAAGCAGTTAATCCCTTCTAACATGCTACAAGCTTATTTTTTACCATATTTACTTTGAGCTAAATGCTCATGTCAGTATGATAACATGCTTGCAATGATGATTATAATCCTCTTTTACTGCTGACACATGGTCATTATCAAAAGACACAGGCACAATGCTAAGATACATGTAGTTATGATGGACATGCCGATGTTTAGTTTGTATGTTTTCCGTGTTCACCATCTTAATTTAGCATGTAAGCATGTTAATATTTGTAAAGTTTTTACAAGTCATCCTGATGGGGGCATGAATGTGTGCACTACATGTCATTCCAATTCACACAACAATCGTTGAGACATTTCACTTAAAGGGATAGTTTGAATTTTTTGAGGTTGGGTTGTGTGAAGTGTTTAGCCATAGCCATTGTATTGCACACAGCAGATGTCAGTCTGTATGCCCCCAGTTTGGAGAAGCAGGCTCTGACACGAAAGATAAGCAATGTACTGCTGTGCAGGGGGGGGTCAGCAACAAAATGTGCTTAAGCCATCTAAATAGTCCCACCTAAAAAATCTATATCAGTTTAAGTGTACACTATATTGATATCATTTTCATTGCTTTACCTTTCCTTCAGATCGCCTGTTTCCACGGGAAAAATATTAACTGCTTCAGCTCTCCATCTATGCTCTCGTCAAAGTCACCAGACTCCATTGAAAAAACGGGTAATTTTAGCTTGCTGACCATGAAAGGTGCTGGTCTACTGCTGCTTTGATCAGTTGGTTAGTTTATGTCACAGTGTGACTTTGGTGAATCCGAACTAACCCTTTTAAATGCCAAAGTCACACAATAACGCAAATAAACTGAAAGATTGAGGCAGTGGTAGAACAGCAGCTCTTGTAATCAGCAATGTTAAATCGCTGTTTTTCTCAATGGAGTCTGGCTTTGAAGAGAACAATATAAGGGCTTCATTTTCAAGTTGAGACCACTGTCTATATATATACATACATACATACACATACACTAAAACTGATAATGATTTTTTTAGGTGGGACTTTTTTTAGGTGGCTAAAATACATTTTGTTGCTGGCCCCCTCTACAGCAGTAGATTGATTAACTTCCATGTGGAACTCCACCTTGCTTCTCCAAACCAGGGACGTGCTGGCTGAAATCTACTGTTTGAAATATACTGCCTATGGATAAGTACTTCATACAACCCAACTTCAAAAAATCTGAACTATCCCTTTAAAACAACAAACATCAACACCTTTTGTGGTTCTAGAGCACTCATTCTCAAACAGTGGTATGTTTACCACTGTGGCCATCAAAAAACTACATTTGTTTGAACTGACACTGCTAAACTATTTGATCCATGAACTGTAATTCAAAATAAGTTTTGCCTTTCCTGTAATATTTCTGTTGCGATATCAGCCTGCTACATAGCAACGTTCAAGAACATAGCGTGTACATGTTCACGATAAGTTCTGAGCTAAACTGTGATGGCAAGGTAGTAGGCGCAGGTCAAATGAATGGTTCAAAAACCTTCCATAGTGGCTCCAAAAAGGAACTAGAGAAGTGCGGCTCAGGAGATGAATATTTCTAGCAGTCCTATTTTACATCTTTGAAATCAACCAAGCACAGGTGCTAGTGGCTACCTATGCAGCGCCAGTCTCCACAGCACCTGAGGAGGGGCTGTGAGAGTTGGTGGCACACAGTGTAAAAAGTTTGAGAACCACTGCTCTACAGGAAAAGTGAGGGAATCACCCAGGTCATTAGAAAACATCCTGTATCCTTTGCACCACTTATAGTAGATGTTAAGATATTTCACAGGGATAAGTGAAAACTTTGACCTGCTGGTGGCACTAAATGGAAACTTTAGTAAGTAGGCTTCATCCTCTGGGGACCATTAACGTCTGCATAAAATTGCACTGCAATCATTCCAAGAGTTGTTGAAATATTTCAGTCTGAAGCAAAGAGATCCACCACTTCGCTTCAGACTGTCCCTAGAGCCATGCTGCTAGCCTGGATAAAGACCGCACTCAAAGTGATTAGAAGTAAGGAGGGTTTTGAAATCTGCAGTTTGATGACAAGTGAGGAAAGTTCATGGTCTGCCAATGAAGACCATGTTATATGGTCAAAAGCTCCAGAATAAGAGCGTAGGAACCTTGTGTAAAGATTGTGTATTAAAAGAGAATGTGATTTGATTATCAGTAATACGCATGCTATCCCAGAGACTAATGCCCCTAACAAGCCTCTGGTTTTAAGTCTAGACTTGGGAACAATCGGAGGAGCTTATTCTGCAGACTGGAAGCTGCACTGTCAGCTACAGGGTGATAATAGGCCCAAAAGAAAATAAAGAGTGAGGGAGAAAGACAGTGAGAGTGAGAGAAAAAGAAAAAAAAAGTTTTTAAAAAAGAGAAACAGAAGCCACAACTCCAAACCACAGACACTGGCCTGGCGTCTCTGACTGACAAAGTGTCATTAACCAATCACAGAGCTGCCACTGACCTCGCCACTTATCTGGGCCGGAGCCCTACATACAATCTCCTATTTATATTTTCTTTTTTTCTGTCCTTTCCGTCCTCCCTCTTCATTATTACGTTCGTGACAGTTTACTGGGTTCACTGAGTAAGGAGGCAACTTATGGCACGTCAGTAAAGCTTCATTCTGTCAATAACTGTGTTTAAACCCAATAACTGGCTGTAAACAACTTGGGAAACAAGAGAAAGAGAAGAGAGAGAGAAAGCGTGGAGTAAGACTCATATGTGCAGTGACTGAACTGTATTAAACTCTACAGCTGCATGGAGATCAATTCCCACTAGAATCATACTGGGCGTCTATCTTAACCCTCCTTAATTAAATGAAATTATGGATATCTCTTTGGTGAATACATGTCTATTTCAACTCTAAACACATCCGTCTGAATATCTACATGCATGCATCAGATGTGTCCAAAGAGATCACGTGTGGTTTGAGGGGCTTTACCGCATTGGTTTCACTGTAAATAAACAAAGATGGTATCCAAACCTGAGTGTCTCACATAAATGCTTTGCGTCAAATCCTCTATTTCATGTGGAGGAACAAGGTTGAAACTGGTGTTGATGGTGGAGTTCACTTACCAAAGGAGTACCTGGAAAGAGACAAAAAAATAAATCAACCTCAGTATTAGAAAGTATTATAAATGTGATGCATTATTTTACATTAAAACTGAAGGAGTAGACAGTAATAGCTACAATTACCTACATTTTTTTTAATAAATTTAAAGCTGCAGTAATTGTTTTTGTGCCACTTGGGGGCAGCAGAACGAGCTAAAAATACAACACCGACTATTAAGTACAACCTTATAAAGTAGTTTTAAAGTTTCTGTCAAGAATATTCTTATTCATTTGGGGCATTAAAGCAACTTCTTTTAATACTTCCAATAGGAGTTGTGTTCACATTTTCTAGCAGAAGATAACAAGTTTGTAAGCAGTCACTTTTAAAATGTATGGTCAGTGTATTAAAGAGTGTCTGGTATACAATCATTACTATAAACAGATATGTGCATATGTACGCAGAATCTGCAAGCAATGGGATGAGATTTTGGTTACACAAATGTTCTGGTTTCTGTTTGTAGTTCAAGTAGTATTGACCAATCAGGTCTGAGCGAGCTTTGGTTGCATGTAGGTAAACAGTCTGTGTGGAGAGCTAAAAAAGGTGGATCACTCTGGCCAAAATGGAATTTTCTGAACCCACTGGCTACCGTCTGATGACGATTTTAGCTTTATTAGCTGAATACTTGTCAAACAGTCTGGTTGTATACGTCATCTCTCAACTTCAACTCCATTCTTGTGTCTCAAGTTGCTAATCAGATTGTAAACATGGACCACTGCAGGAAAGAGGCCGTCTTGGCCCACATATTCGTTATCCACTGCCGTTGCCCTCAGAGGCTAAATTGTTGTCAGACTGATTGTCGAAGGAACCTAAGATTGGGTATAAATCAAAACGTTGATATACTCCTTGATGCATTTAACCAAGGGATATAATGAAATACCTAGAATTAAATAAATCTGACAGAAACTGAGATTTAAAGCTGCGATATTTAAAATTTTGGCCTCTTGGGGACATAGGAATGAGGGCAAATTGCCTGTTCACTGATTCAACAGACACAGAGACAAAATAAGCATTATTTGGAGTTGTGTTTATGTCTACCTGATGGAATATGTGTCCAATATCCACTCCTTTTTTAGCTCTGTTTTTGGTCTCCACCAACTCCTGAGAAAAATATCTGGCTCTTTAGCTGCTAAATGCTCCACCATGTTCACCAGCTTGTTGCTAACTTTGTCTGTTGTTAGTGAGCAGTGGGTTTATGAGAGCTTTTTGATGGAAATAGCTGCCTTCTGTAGATGGAAACAATATTAAAGAGAGCAGAGTTGCAGGCTGGGTAACCAGTACCAATCCAAAATGGACCTAAAGGCTCCAAAGAGCTAAAAAAACAAACGTTGGGTGGCAAAGTTAGGTGATAATGCTGTGTGGGTATGATATGATATATGATATAAGGGAATATAAACACACAATTTCAAGGATAATATGGAATTTTACACTCAAAAGACTCTTGTAAAACAGTTTGTTATTTACATGTTATCCAGCTGTATATTCCAGACTCACCACAGCTGTCCCACGTTGACCAGGGAGTGGTAAAGCACCCACAGTGTAACCATGATCACCATATTAGCCATTCCCATTACTAGGACAAACGCAGACAGTGCCATTCCCACCAGGGCGATGCCGTCCAGGTTGGCGTCCATGTTGCTCCAGTCTAACAGCCACAGGATGGAGGGTGTGTACGCAAAGGCAGCCAGGCCTATCTTTCCCCCTACATAGCGCTTCACACTGTTGAGGTAGTTCTTGCAGGGCATAAGGCCGCGCTCGCCTATCAGCTGCTTGTTCTGGTTGTAAGCAACGCTGAACGCCACAACTACAGGAAAGAAAGGGAGACAAAAGGGGATGAAGGCACAAACGCAAATATGATTTAAAGCTTCTTTGCTCAATGCTGATTTTATTTTAAATCAAAAGTGTCATGAAGGTGGAGACTGTATATTTCTCCCCTCTGAAATATTTTTGCATCAGCATGTAAGGTAGATATTCATCAACAATATTAAGGGAGAATTTAGGGAGATCTGTGTGGATGATGATGTTGTTCTGGCGCCACTGGACTGTGACTTCTAATCGTGCAGTGTCACAATTTGCTGCTAAGTGAAAGCAAGCAAGTCTGAGACTGGTTTTCCCCATGCAAAAATTTAAACTATTCCATCTAGGTCATGGAAACAGGAGGCTGAAATTAGATTCCTGAACAGGAAGTTCATTTGCAGTGACAGTTGAGGTGGTTTACTTTCACCTATCTATCTACCATCTACCTATCTTTTAGGTGCCTCTAGCATTACTGACTGGGAGGAGACCACAGGACAAACCCAGGACACTGTGCTGGGATTTGCATCTTCCAGCTGGGCAGGGAGCACAGGAATACCCCCAAAAAGAGGTGGGGGAATGCTAACATGCTAACAAAAATGCTAACACTAATCATCCTTTATCAGTAAAATAACACACAAGCACTGTACTCAAGTACAATTCTGAGGTACTTTACTTGAGTATTTCCATTTAATACTACTTTATACTACAATCCAGAGGAAAATACTGCGCTTTTTATGACCCTAAATTTTACTGACACCTATAGACACATATAAACATATGAGCAGCTTATAATATATGTAAGTATAGTACAAGTAAAGCAGAAAACATTATCTCCACCTCAACAGGCTAAAATATTAACATGCAGCTTACCAGTAATGCATCAGTGACAATCGTCCAATAGTATAACAATCTGAATTTGGTCATTCTGCTACCTAATGAGTACTATTACTTCTGATTTCCTTGGTATATTTAGTTGCCAAAAGTTATGTAGCTATATAGATAAGTGAAATTTCAGTGCATGGCACCAGCACACTAATAAGACTATATAAACAACAAAGCTATTCTTCCAAACGTCGACTAGCTAGCTAACAAGCTGTCAGTAACTAAATAACGTCCTCGGTGTAAAGGACTGAGTGAGGTTGAACCCCTCACAGTGTGTCTGCATGCTTACAGTAAATAAAGGCGACGGAGCGCAGCAGCACGATACGAGTGAGCCAGTAAGTCCCAGTCTGTAACGACTCCAGTCTCTTCTCCTTCCCAGTGTCTTCACTGGTTTCTGCTCCATGTTCTTCACCGCTGTCAGCACGCTGTGTGTCTGTTTTACTGCTAACCACACGTCTTTTCCTCACAGAGCTCTCTGAATTGTCAACGGTGGCCGCCATGTTCGCGGACCTTACGGTCACGTGACTAAACACATGCGGAAATGCATTATTATAATAATAATAATTATTATTATTATTATTATTACAATAACTTGAAATAAAATGCTAGATAAATACGAAAAATAATAAAAGAATAACTGAAACAATTTTGAAATGTTATCTCTAATTGGGATCAAAGGTCTGTAAAAAAAACCAAATGAACGTATTATTATAAAACATAGAAAAATAAATAACAATTAAACTTATTATTATTATCATTATCATTATCACTTGAAATAAAAAATACTAAATAAATAATAAAAGAATAACTGAAAAAAATGAAACGTTATCTCTAACTTGGGATCATAGGTCTGTAAAAAAAAGGAAAATTATTATTATTATTGTAAATATTACCACTACTACCCATACTACTACTTAATTAATAATAATAATAATAATAATAACAATAACAACAACAACAACAACAACAATAATAATAATAATACGTTACTTGCCCAAGGTGGAGCTAATTTGAAGTACTTATTCATACACTTGTAGTTTCGTGTCAAACAATGTATGATACATTTTGAGCTCTTGCATATTAAAACTCAAGTAAGTGTATAAGGTATATCATTTGTTTCTAAAAATTAGTTAAGTAAAAGTAGGCAAATATCCAAGTAAATTACTTAATTTCTGCCTCTGAATTTGGACTACTCAAATCCAGCCATAAAGTGTCTCATTTTTATTGCGTTGACTATTATCCAAATTATCTTAAAAATATTTATTTCATTGTTAATGTTATACTGACAGTCAGCAATTATCTGCTTCGTCATGCCCAACTAGGAGGAACTCTGCTAGTAAAACTTTGCAAAGGCCAATAGGACACGAGGGGTGGAGAAGTGCGAGTACTACACAGAGTTAAAGTACTAAAAAGAAAAAAGGGGCTCGTCAAACTTTGCCTGACTTTGGAGGAGGACGCGGAAAGGAATAGTTCAAGACAAGAAATTTGGGATTTTACTTTATTTCTGGGTTAAACAGTCTTCCGAAAGAACAGTGCGCAATTACGCACTTGGAGAGTTCTTCGGGAACTGGACCATCTTGCAACTTTTCACCAAGAATGACAGAAGAGAACAAGTCCGTGACAGAGCATCCGCGCAGTCCGGCAGGCAGCGACAGCTCCATGTCCCAGCATGGATCGGATTCAGAGTCACCGACCTCTCCAGCGGGGTCCGACGCACAGGAGGCAGCGCGCCCGCCCGGGATTACGCACAAACCGGAGGGCAGCGCGGAGGCTGAGCGCTTCCCCGCCTGCATCCGCGACGCGGTGTCGCAAGTGCTGAAAGGTTACGACTGGTCGCTGGTGCCGATGCCCACTCAAGGAGAGAGAGGACTGAAGAGCAAACCCCACGTGAAACGGCCGATGAACGCGTTTATGGTTTGGGCGCAGGCAGCGCGGAGAAAGTTGGCGGACCAGTATCCTCATCTGCACAACGCTGAGCTCAGCAAGACGCTGGGCAAACTGTGGCGGTGAGTCCTGAGGATACAAACTCTCAACTTAAATTAAAGAGTTAGAGTTAGTACTGCATGCAACTAAACCTGCAGAGCACCACAGTTAGTGTCCCCAGACCCAAATCCTGGTTTCAGTGAATTTCATCACAACATGAGCATTCTTTAAATTGTGACAAGCCCTCTGATAAAATGACAGCTGACAAGCAGTAAAACTTGCAGAAGTTATAAAGCATTAAAGTCAGGACAATAACTTGATGGGACAGAACTTGCAAAAAGCTTACAGAGGAGATTGTGTTTTTTTCACCTCCATGTGCAATTAAACTCTGTTTAAGTAACAGTTATTCTAATGCAGTCTGATTCAGTTCAAAATGCAGCCAGTGGTGGAGGTACATTTTACAGAGTAAAAGTACTACGATATAAAAAATACTCCTACACTAAAACTGTCACTTAAATAAACTTACAACAGTATTATGAGCTCATTGTACTTTAAGTATCAAAAGTAACAGGACTCATGATTCAGGAAATAGCCCCTGTGTGTTATACTATAATATAATGTTGTAGTTCACTAGCATTTTACTGTTGTTAAGGTGGGACTAATTTTATTTTATACACTATTGGGTGGTTTAATAACTGTGCATCATACGTTATTAGCTTATCATATGTTTTGTTATTAAGTTTTTATCTGTAACGTAACTCCTAGCTATAGCTGTCAGATGGTGGAGTAAGTACTTTATTTCCGTTTGAATTGTAATGGAGTACATAGTGCACAAAATGTCACTCAGTGATGTTAAAGGAACGATTCTAATTCTCATTTGCTGTTTGGTATTTCATCCTAATGGCCAGAATAAATGTGTTAGGTTATTATTTGGTGGATACTTTGAAACTTTCTGTTTCTTTATGTTTCAACAGCACTGTGGTTAACATATGGTTAGGTTCAGGCACAAAAAACATTTGATTGTGGTCAGGAAAACAACCGCTTTTCATGGCACTAGCCAGAAATCACAACAATGTCTGGTTAAAAAAACTGCACAGCTACAGGTTGCTAATAAACACCCACACATGGTGGCTAAAAACGCTGCTACGACTCTCTAAAAAACATACACTTTTGTTGGTCTCAAACAAGGTTTGGGCGGTATCACCGTATTATGGTATACCAGGGTTTTTAAAAAATACAGATGCTCATCTTTCCATTACACTCATGTGGAGAGGCTGTATTGAGGAAGTGTTGTGTGTAGTGCGCATCATGTACCACCAGAGGTCAGTCTCAATTGATGGAACCATGGGTGGAACAGGCACCTGAGCTAGCAAACATGGCGACAGTTGTGGTGGGGATAACGTTACAGGACTGTAAACAATCAGCTAGCAATGGCAGAGAGAGGCCGCGGGGAATAAAAGCATATTTTCACATCTTACTTGCTGAATGAAGGGTTTACTTTCACCCTTTATAGTTGGTTATTGTTGGAACAGTGGGACACCTAACTAAACAGCTAACAAGACTAACTAAAGTGGTTTTGGTGAGTTTTATTTTGTTTCTGATGAGTTTGAACGAAGTGTGTTTTACGATGAGTTAACAAGGTAATTAAGCTATCGTTGGTCTTAGTTTGGCGAAAGAAAGAAACTTAGATTTCGAAGGTGTACAGTTGTATTTCTCTGTTTAATAAGGAAAATAGGTGCCATCCCCTCCACATTCCGATGACAAACTCAAGTCATATACTATTCATTTTTAGAAACATTGATCTGACATGTATGAAACTGTACAACTGTTACAAATGTAACGTATCCATGGTTTGTAGAAACGTATAATGCCAACCTTTTCTTCTGGCGACTGAGCTGGGTATTTTACAGAATTCTAACACCTTTATTTTTACGATACTGATCACAGAACATATGGCAACGTGTGTATCTATTTTGGAATGAACATTTTGTATAGCCAATGTACTTGCTGCTGGTATTTAAAAGGACCTTCAATAATCTAATGACTCATTTGTCTCTTCCTCAGACTCCTCTCTGAAACAGAGAAGCGTCCCTTTGTCGAGGAGGCCGAGAGGCTGAGGATGCAGCACAAGAAAGACTATCCAGACTACAAGTACCAGCCTCGGAGACGCAAGAGTACCAAACCTGGACAGGGGGACTGTAGACCTGGACTGGTCCAGCAGCAGCATCAGCAGGGCTTGTATAAAACAGAACCAGGGGTGGCCAGGCTGGCTGGCACAGGGGAAGTGCACCATCATTACCATCTAGACCGAACAGGTGAGATACCTTCCAGATGTTGAATTTAAATACACCTTTTACGTACCTTTTTAACCTTATTGCTTCAGCATGAGACTAGTGATTGGTGTTTCCTTGGTTTTCAGGTCAGTCTCATGGGCCTCCAACGCCTCCAACTACTCCGAAAACCGACCTCCACATGGGGAACAAACATGAGGGCCAGCGGCCTGTAGACAGCAGCACTGGCTCTGTTCCTCCCACCAGCCGTCAGAACATTGACTTCAGTAACGTGGACATCTCAGAGCTCAGCACTGACGTCATCAGCACCATCGACGGATTCGACGTCCACGAGTTCGACCAGTACCTCCCTCCCAACAGTCACCACGGCTCCACTCTTCTAACCCCGCCAGATACCAGCCACGGACACAACAACACCTCTGGATCCTTCATCCTGCCCAGCATCCACTCTCACTCCCATAGTGTCCCCACGTGGACACCCAAAAGTGGGACTTTCAGTGGAGTGCCACTGTCTTGCTCCAGTCGCGATGGGCTCCACGAGGACACCAGCCCAAAACCTCAGATTAAAACTGAGCAGATGAGCCCAGGTCACTCCTCCTCCACTCCACCACCACCACAACCTGAGTACACCTCCCTCGGTTCGGGTATCTGCCCTTCCTCCACTTCCTCCTCATCCTCCACCAACCAATCTGAATACACTGACCTCCAAAGCTCCAGTTTCTACAGCGCCTTCTCCGGCTATCCTGCCAGTCTGTATCAGTACCCATACTTTCACTCCTCTCGCAGGCCTTATGCCACACCTCTTATCAACAGCCTGGCCTTGGCACCACCTCCACACAGTCCGCCCTCTGGCTGGGAGCAACCAATCTATACAACACTCACCAGGCCTTGAAGAGGAGGAGATGCTCCAGAAGTTTGCACTCAGATTGGGACAGAACAGCAGCCTGCCTTAATGACTTGTAAGATAAACTTTGGAGATTTGTTGACTTACAAGTTCATTCTTAAGCTTTTCACCAGATTTCTGAAGGACAGTGCTGCTATCTGTTGGCTAAAGCTTTATATTGTGTATCAATATATTGTTACATTTGTTCATTTCCATGGAGAGAAATTCGTAATATTAACAAAGATTCAGTGTTTTTAATTTCTCCTGAGTGAAAGGGCCTGAGGCATGACATTTAAACCTGCACTGGACACTGAAACGTTCCATTAAAACTCCCCACTAATGACATTTTGGTATGTGAGTTGCACCTATTTAGAAAAGGGAGTGTCAGGTTTAAAGCAGTTTTTCCACTTAAAGAGTGAAATAGTTTCTTTTCCCTCACCTTCACATCCAAAGTCAGCTGTGTTGCATTTTGACTGAATTTAAAGGAATTCATTTTTTTCACTTTTATAGGGCAGAATTATGTGAAGTAATGAAGCGTTATGCTTTGAATCATAGGGACCAAGAGACTGTGCATCTGTCTTCTTCTTATCAGTGCAGGGTATCAGTGTAGACCCATTTAACAAGAAATAAGAATGAAAATACAAGACCTAAGCTGTGTTCAGCCACAACTAAATGTAGCAAACAAGGTTGTGTTACATAAGTGCACTTTTAATACCACAAGGTTTAACTCAGTCCAATTCAAAGGGCTCTTTTGGCATGGGAAACATACATTCACATTGCCAAAGCAATAAAAACAAAAAATGTATGTACAAAAAGTAAATATCTGCTAGACATTTATTTATATACACGTCGCTGCTGATTGGGTAACACCTCTGACATACCCACCACAGAGAGAAAACAAAACTCAAAGCCTGTTGCACACTGTTTCACCCTGTTTCAAAGACACATGGTCCTACCCAAAAACTTGCAAAAAGATGCACACCTACTTAACTTGGTGAGACAAAAATATTTCCTTACAGCCTGATTACATAGGCTAAATATGTCTGTTAAAGCTATAGTTTAGTTTTTGCTAAGAGTTAGATGAGAAGGTTGACATTAATCTCATGTTTGTCCACTAAAGCTAAAGTAAGCAGGCTGTTAGCTTAGCTTAGCATAAAGAGTAGTGCTGTGTCTCAAATCACATACTTCTGTTAGTACACTACGCTTCTATGTAGTATACTATGTGCACTATATACTTATTGGCGTAGTGCACAAATTTCGACAGGGTAGTCTCAAACCAAACACGGCCATTGTGCACTCACCGGAACTGATGACCGCAAATTAGCTAGTTAGCAAACTAGCATTAGCATTCGCGTTATCGTTTGCGGTAGCAAATCATTACAGACTGCTAAATTAACCCAATACACATACTGCTGGCTTATACCCAACAACAGTACAGTGGTGCTTAGTGCAAAAAACACGTGAACTTGTACAATGCAGCAACATTCACAGTCGCACAGTCCTCGGCCGCCATTTCCAGTTTGAAAAGTGGTCCCTCCCCTTCCACTACGTAGCCAAGATGGGGACCACTGAGGGCGAGAAGTGTCCATAGTTCCACACTCAAGTTCTTGACCATTTTGAGTGCACCATCCGGGTACTCATAGTGCACTGCAGTTAACGCACATATGCATTCAAAATATTAAGTGTACAGAAGTACGCAATTTGAGACACAGCATAGAAGCACTGGGACATAGCTAGCCTAGCTCTGTCCAAAGTAAACATATCCCACCTACCAGCTAATTAAACTTCATCATAAGTCTTAGACCTGCAATTCCTAATTTTACAGGCCACTTTTGTGCAGCAGAAACAATTTGTGAGCACAACATCGACATATCGTCACTGTTTAGGTTGAAAAGGTGAACTCGCGAGCACACATTTAGCTTGTTAGACATCCAGTATATATGGAGCTATGTGGTCAGCGGAGTTTAAGAGTACTTTTTCTAAAAACAGATGCCTGCTGCAGCTGAAACTAGGCTGTGAGAGCAGGACAGGCCTGAGATCTAAACAATGAGCTGAAACCATAAAGCTCAGTGAGGCCGAGGGGAGCTGCAGATTGAGGTTATAACTCTCTGTTGGTTCATCAGTACGAATGACCTCTTTCACATTGTGTTCACATTCGTTTGGTACATTGCTATTTATAAGGTGGTGATTCTTAAACTATCATGATGTTTGTGTCCCTGTCAGAAGTAAGAAAAACAAAAACACATTTCTTACTTTTTATTTTTGTCACACTTACTTGACACTAAAAGGAGCACACAAAAATGAAATGATAGATCAGTCATTATTTTTATGACATAATAAGTGGCCTTTTACGTGTGGTTTTTAATAAATTTCCTTCGTTTAGCCATTTAACCTTGCTTAATTTTGAATTTCATATTGATCTATCGTTAATTTCAAATACAAATGACACATAAATACCAATTTGTATAGTGTACTTGGTGACCACAGAAATGTTAATGTGATGGAAGAGCACAAGGCTGCAGGACTGTTAGCTCCATCAAGGTAATCAAGGTAGAGAAATCAAGGTAATTTTTTGTTAAATCAATAATATGGTTATTGGCTATCATTTCTGAACTGGTGCAGTCGTTAGCATTGTCGCTGCACAGCAAGAGGGTTGGGGTAGGGGAGCCCTTCTGTGTGGAGTTCACATGTTCTCCACATGTCAGCGTGGGTTTTCTCCGGGTACTCCGGCTTCCTCCCACAGTCCAAAGACATGCAGGTTAATTGGTGACTCTAAATTGTCCGTAGGTGTGAATGTGAGTGTGAATGGTTGTCTGTCTCGATGTGTCAGCCCTGCGATAGTCTGGCGACCTGTCCAGGGTGCACCCCGCCTCTTGCCCAGTGACAGCTGGGATAGGCTCCAGCCCCCCCATAACAGGATAAGTGGTTACAGAAAATGAATGAATGAATGAATGAATTTCACAACAGCTCATATTTCTTTTGAATGTACAAATAATGAGAAAATCAACATTTTATAATTACAGAAAATACTGTGTCAGTGCATTTCTCTAAATATGTGTTAGATTTTCTAAAAAGGTTTTTCAGACCAAAATGGCACATAGTTGAAAATTGACCCAAAATTTTAATTACAGCCACTTTCACCTCAGTAATAATGAGGTTATATCTTGTTTGTTTAATCTGTATAAAACTGTGCCAGTTTTTTTCCTGGCCAGATGTGGCAACTTCCTGGAGTCTTGTTCTAACTTTAACCTGAACTTAAATCCAAGTCCTCTTTGAGGGTTACAGGGAACTCGTGCGCAACCCGTTGAGCGCTTTATCATGTTCTAGATATTATGTAATTTAGTGTTCAACATGTATCACTTCTGTAGACAAAATGTTACAGATTTAGCAATCCCAGTTCCCTCACAATACATTCCTATTTCTCACACATTTAGGTGACATCAGGTCCAACAAGGTGCCTCTGTAGCATAATCAGGAAACTGTAGATCACAACATTACAGTCATTACAGGGTCAGAGTCACAACACTTAACAGAAACACATCTGATATTGTTGCTCTCACTGCTGACCTGTTCCTCTCTCCTGCTGCATTTCCAGTTCGTTTCCAGTCCAACAGCTGCTCCTGCTGGGTTTCCTGTGAGGAGATTAGCTAATTTCACAGTCCCAGCTCTGGCTACAGTGTCGGCTGCAGGGCCTGATGGACAGGACAGCTGGATTGGGTTTTCCATGCACTGTGAATGAAATGCTTTTGACTTATGACACAGAAAAAGGCTCCGACTTATTGTCATCTAATCTGAATTTAATATGTTTTTATTTACTTATCTAAAGAGTTTCAAAGAACTAAACTTTAAAAGCTCATAAGAACATGTAATCCCCAACATAGAAACAACCAAAAATGAAAATATTCCTATAATATCCTGGTCAAACTGCTGTGTACTGAAGCAGCAGCTTTGCTATTAATAAATGTTTGCTTTTGGTGCCAGCACCTCACCGACCATATTATCTTCAGGACAAACACGGTGGCTGCTGAGCTGACGTCCCACCCCGCTTTCAAACACTTCCTGTGTGGGTTCGACCTGCCTGCAGCAGCTCAGTGGCTCACTGTCTGAGCAGTTTACCATGACAACCTGGTTGCCAACGACAACACGACGGCCAGACAGAAGCAACATTGATTTACCCATAATTCCGTAATGCCCTGGAGCCAGTGTGCGTGTATGTGGAAGTTTGTGTAAGAGTGGCGAGATCATCAGGTGACATTTACACCAGTTCACACTTCATCTGACTCTGAGTGTGCAGCCTTACACATGATGATGTCCTCCTACAGGTGACTGATGAGCGCCATCTACTGTGATATTGAATAAGTGAACAGCAGGGGTGGAATATGGCTACAGTAAGTGCATTTACTCAGTTACTGTACATAAGTAACCTACAATTTTGCAGTACTTGTACTTTACTTGGTATTTCCATCTGTACTTCTATTCCTGCTACTACTTCATCCACTACTGGTGAACAGCATTAAGCATTAACAAAGAGGAAAATACTGGCATAGGCTACTGCACCTTCTGCAGTGAGTGTTGCAGTTCAGTGAACCTTCTGCCTTGTGTGGAAACATCTACATTTATTATGTCTTCAATAAATTATTCAAGTTTTTCTTCTCCATCAAAGGAATAGTTCAACATGTTGGGAAATAATCCTTTTTGTGCTTTGCTGAGAGTTTGAGAACACTGGTTCGTAACCTTTTTTGTGTCAAGGACCCTAAATTAGTACACATTAGGTCACTGACTTGATGGAATTTTGCCTTAGGGACCTCCATCTGACAAGATTTTGGTCATAATAAGACTCAAAAATGTTTTGTGGCTACAGACAGATTTTTTAAGGTGCCCTTGGTTGAGAACCACTGCATTAGAAGATCAAATTCACTCCCATGTCTGTGCTACATATGGAGCTAGAGCTAGAAGGCCATTAGCTTAGCGTAGCATAGATACACCTACCAACACCTCCAAATCTCACTAGTTAATACATAATTTGTGTCTTTAGTCTGCAAACAAGCAGAAATGTTACAAGAAAAGTGCAGGTTATGGTTTTAAGGAGTTAGGCTACAAACTTCTGTAAAGAGCCAGGCTAGCTTTCCCCCCATATTTTCAGTCTTTATGCTAAGCTAATCGCCTCCTGGCTCAAACTCTAGACTTGAAGTGCACCTATTTTACACATCAAAGTCTGTTTACAAGTCTTGGGGAGTTCTACTGCAGAAAAATATGTTGTATAATGTTGTGGCTCTACAGGGAGCTGTGAGGAATTGAATGAGCAGCATCAGTTGTAGCTGAAGACTAAAAGTTAGGGGTGTAAAGTCAGTAGGAAGTGAGCTTCCCAGACCCGCTCCCTCTCATCTCTGCTTGAGGCTAGCAACTCAAGGCTACACTAGCCACTTGGAACATAGACGTGACTCTCACCTAATGTAGGTGCCAGATTTTGACACAAAAGACTATGTGGAAAACACCAATGATGTCTCTGGTTCTGCTGCATGGATTTTTATACTTTTTTATTTTTCATTGTGGGTCTGACAATGTTATAAGAGCGCAATCAGTGTAGCACAGACATAATTGGTGTCGACTTTTCATCTAAACTTGGGAGCAGTTCCTTTTCATGTTAACCAAACCATGAATTTATTCTTAATCTCAACCAAGATATCCGTTCTCACAACAGCTGAAAAACTACATTTAAAAGTAACAGAAGAGCTCCATCTGCTGGATAAATGGGTGTAACTGCACTTTCATTGTAGCATTGCCTGTTCTGTGCTCATGCTCATAAAAATCGGAAGTTCTTAGAGGATTTCAAAGATAATTCTGGTTTATTTCAGCTTGGTTGATAAACTAAATTAATTGCTGAGATCTAGGAATGACTTCGCTGCAACAAAGGTTGGTTAAAATGAACTTTTCCAAAAGGAATGAGCGCAAAAATTATGAAAATTAGACCCAATCAACTGGAATTATCCTTTAATGAACCTACCTTGAGTTGGATATTTGAACAGTATGTCATCCCAAACACACTGAAATGTCTTAAAGAATGAGGACAAATCAAACACCGCCATTTGATTTCAGCTTCATCTGTATTCATGTTAAGATTTTCATAATGAAACAAACTATCACTGTGATTTCAGGGTTAACACAACAATGTGTCTTTAAAACAAGATGCAAAAACGTAAATAAAACAGCTGTAGAAGTGTTATATAAATTACAATCCTGTCACATTACAATCCTTTAAAGCAGCAATAACTGTCTACGATGACTCAGTATGTTCAACAGTACAAATAAATAAGAGAACAGCTGTCAGATTGAGGTTGTAAAAGAACCCTGTCTGGATGCAGATCAGCCACCTCCAGCTACGTTAACAGCTACGGTGATCACTGAGAGTTTGTATGTGTGTGTGTGTTTTTATGCATATTTGTTGGTAACAGCACTTTGTAGGTTCAGGTTTAACAGGGTCTCAGTGCCAGAGGTTCAACCTCACAGCGTCCTCAACAAAAACGTCACGATTCCACACACACACGGTAAGCCACTGTCATCAAAACTGTACATTCAATAAATTAACAATGCATTGTCTTTGTTAAGCAACCAGTGAAATGACTCTAGATTACATAATTACATTAGATTACAGGTAGAATGAACCATTCACGAGACGAAATCTGAGAGAGGGGAAGGTCGTTGCAGGGAAAGGGTCCACACGGCTGAGGAAGGGAAGGATGATAATGTATAGCACAAGGTTGGTAGGCGCGATAGTGATGACATCATCTACCCTTTGGCCTCTGATCACCAACGTTTCACCCCATGATGGGCCTTCAGTCACATTAGAGTTCAAGTTTTCCACACAGAGATAGGCTTGTGTCCCTCTGTCTCTTTCTCCTCACCATCCCACAACCCCCTCATGTCCCCCAAAACCCCACCCCAACACCTCCCGCCATGGTCTGTGGTCACACATTGGGATTGTCTCTTGATCTGAATGAGACTGGGCCGGTCCAGCTGAGTCGTGGCTTCCTGCAGTCTTCAAGGCTTGTGTTTAAAATGGGCCTCCACTGCAAAGACACAAACAGAGGTCACGTTATAGTTTTAATATATCATCTCTTCAAGGTACGTGTTGTTTAAGGAGCAATGCTAATGCATTCACTGTTTGCCCCTTTTAATTTCCTCCAAAATAAATTCACAAAACATTACATTTTCATAACTAATGATAACTTTTATTTATAGAGCACGTTTAATACAAACACGAAAAAAACATGAAAAAAAAGGTAACCTGTGAAGATTTTTTGATGATTTTGTAATCACTGTGTCTCACCAAAACACTTTATGTGTCTCTTTAATGCCTTTGAAAGAATTTGAAATCTACTTTGTTTACATTAATGTTTGCTTGCTAAAAGTCTTCTTCTTCATTGTTTGGTTTTTACAGTGTACATTACAGGGTAGAAACCAAGCGGCTTTAATATGAATATGGACATTAAACTCAAGGAACACAGTTCATTTTTTTCAGAGACCCTCAAATGAAATGCTGAATGACAGGCTACACAGGAAGTGATGTAATAGAGGGCCCCAGGATGAGGCCTGACTTCAAATGTGGCTTTACCCACATCAGTGTGTCCATCAGAAAGCAGTGGAAGAGAGCACCCAGCTGACAGTAAAACACTGGTAGCAGAGGATAGTTTCAATGCAGCAATCTCTGGATTATGGACCCAGCATGCATCTGCTGCATTACTCAGTCGTCAGTCATCCCAGATGGGACTCGAACACAGTCCCTAGCTTAGAAGGCCTCATCCATTAGGCCAGTGGGGCTTGGCAGCTCATTCTTTGACCAGTTCTGTACACATAAGCCTCATTTCCACCAAGGAGTTCAGAGTATTTCATTACACATTAGAATGTTAATTTTGCTTTTCCACTGCCAAAAGTTGCGGATGGTACCAACAGGGCTGTTCCATTTTTCGTCACCCTTCTGTTGAGATATCTAGCACACTGATACAATACTAAAAGGTGGAGCTAGTAACATTGCCGTCCGTTGATTGGTCAATAGAGAGTCACTCTTGCTCGACTACAGTGGACTGTCACCACTGTTTCTATCGTGGCAGGTTTATATGCATCAGTCAACTATAACTATAAAATAAAAGGATGCGTTACTACCTCTAACAGCAGCAACTATAGACTCAGACAAAAAAAATAATTTACTAGTTGCTACTGGCAACTTTTAAGGTGGAATGTTTTCTTGCATGTTACTCAGAGCAGGAGTTGATGTTGTGAATCAATAAAAACACCATAAATAGCAAAATAAATCTGACTATTCGATTTGTTTTTACTGCATTTTACTTGCATGACATTGGCTTTACCGATGATTGGATCTCTGAGCGCTTAAAAAAGCATATGAATTTCAAGACTTCAATTTCAGGATTATTGTCCGGTGTGCTGCAGCAGCGCTACAACCCCTGCTCCTCTTTAAACACTCCAGCCTGTTGTTTTTTGAAAATGTCGCACAACCCCATTCCATGGATGATTAACAAAGCACAGACATCACCGGTGAAGGGAAATACATCGAGAGATGGATGGAGCAGTGATGCGGCTATTACCATCTGGTAACTACGTCGACTTTACAAGTACTGTTTGCAGTGTGAATGCAAAACAAATCTACAGTTTAGGTAATGTTTGTGCGGGTTACATACAGTTCCGAGGGTACTATGCTGAAAGTGTTTGGTGGAAATGTAGCTATAAAGTAAGTTCCACTATAGAGCAATGTGTGATTTTAAATAACATAACAATGGCCTCTGATGCAACTGTGGCAGTAACAGAGAGAATACTCACTCTACAGCTGCTAAAGTCAAATATTGAGAAACTGCTTCTGGTGTTTCTACATTTTCTTATACTATTCTAGTGACATCATAACATTGTATACATTCCACCTCGATAGGATCACTTTTTGCTTGTGTTCTGGCTGAATTTGATGGTTTATCACTGTCACATCTTGTTTCATATCAAATCCTTTCCTAAACTAAGTTGCTTGTAACTAACAACTGTGTCTCTTTAACATGTAAGTAGAGACTTCACAGAGCAAGCTGATAAACAGCTTTATGATTGTGATGATCCAGTAACCCAAAGAGAGAACCACCCCAGATGGGACTCGAACCCACAATCCCTGGCTTAGGAGGCCAGTGCCTTATCCATTGGGCCACTGGGGCTTCACGTTGCAGTGCTTCACCAGTTCATTCCACATACATCCAGTTTCAATATAAAGCAACGATACAGGCAGCACAATGTGTGGCTTTCACTAACATAACAATGGCCCCTGATGCTCCTGTAACAATAACAGATAGAAAACAAGTGGAACAGAAAGAGGAGGGGACACACATGGAGTTTTCCTTTATCACAAAGCTGCCTCATTTGTAACTGGGGTAGATCACCATGGTAACCTATGCCACAGCGCTGACATGCTCCAGGGCAGGGTAACTTCAGAGAATTAGATCAGAACCTGTAAACAGCCCAACCACGGACCAATCACATTGCTGGTAGGTCATCATTCCTACAGGATGCTGACAGGGTAATGGATGCTCATGTGTCTGAGAGTACGGACAGTAAGCTCCAGGAACACAATTCATTTTTTTCAGAGAGACCAAAAAAAGACATGCTGAATGAGTCACAGAAGCTAGTGGAACAAAGGGTAGGCAGGAAGTAATGGCTCTTTATACTAAAGACATATTTGGTAATTACACACCTATTTTTAGTCTTCAAGGTGTGATATTTGGAAATAATTTAATTTTCTTAAAACAATTCTGGCTTCTTATTTTATTCTAGTATTGTGATAGCACTGGGTACATTTCACCTTGATAAAAACACTTTTGGTTGGAGCTATAACTGGATATTCTTGCTGGTTTATCACTATTTCATCTCATCTCATATTGACAACTTCATTCATGGTTCGGGTTATTTTGCTTGTAATAAACAACTCAGCCTTTTTTACATGAAAACAGACTCAAAAGAGCCCGGTGATAATCAGCGTTGCGATAGCTTTCTTATCCTGGATCACCAATATTAGGCTCCTTTTGGGTTACCTGGCTTCACTGAGCCAGAGGAAGCTGTATCCTGTCATGATACAGGAACCAGGATGGGGATCACTAACTCTGGTTGAATTACACTGTTGACCCATTCAGAGTGATTACAAATGCGGCTATACCCAGGTCTATACCCAGTTAGAAGGCAGTGGCAGAGACCACCCAGGTGACTGTAAAAATATTAATAGAGTGAGTACAGCACACCACTCTGTTGTCTGTCACCCCAGATGGGACTTGAACCCACAATCCCTGGCTTAGGAGGCCAGTGCCTTATCCATTAGGCCACTGGGGCTTCCCTTGACCCTTAATTTTCTAGTTATCTGAACATAAAGCCAGTTCCACTATAACGTAACACTATGGAAGCACAATGTGTGGTTTAAAGTAACATAACAATGGCCCTCGATGCAACTGTACAAGTAAGAGAAAACAAGAGAAACAGAAAGAGGAGGGGGAGACACATGGAGACACAGTTAAGCCCTGACAGAGAGGAGAACTAAAGCCAAAAACTGTGACATCATGCCAAAATGTGTCCAGAAGAACAGGGAAAAACTAGAACGTGTGTGATGCATTTTAGCATTTAGGTTGAGTAGTAAATTCTACCACAAAGTGAGATTAGTGAATTAACCAGCACACGTTGGGCTTAACTTGAGTTTTCCTTTATCACAAAGCTAGATCAATTTTAACTGGGGTAGATCACCATGGTAAGCTATGCTGCACTGTTATCCTGTTCTGTAACTACAGGGTGCTGACAGGGTAGTGGATGCTGATTTGTCTTAGGCAGTAAAAAAAGACAGTAAACTCCAGGAACATGCTTTACCTTGATAATATTACTTTTTGCCAGCAATATATCCAAATTTTCCTGCAGGTATATCAGTGTTTCATCTCATTTCATAGCAATACTCACTCACACACAGGATGAGGATCATTAACTCTTAATGGATTACACTATTGACCCATTCAGAGTGATTAAATGTGGCTGAATGTGTCAGTCAGAGGCAGTGGAGGAGAGCACCCAGACATTAAAAGGCTGTTACAGAGGATGGTTTGTAGCCATCGCCCAGTGTGCTATGGGCTCAGCATGATATTGCTGCACCATTCCACTATCATTCACCCCAGATGGGACTCGAACCCACAATCCCTGGCTTAGGAGGCCAGTGCCTTATCCATTAGGCCACTGGGGCTGCACATGTCCCATATTTCCTAGTTCGCTCAACATACAGCTAGTTCCACCATAACACAACACCATGGGAAGCACAATGTGCTGTTATATAAAACATAACAACCGCTCCTGGTGCTCGTGTGACAGCAACAGATAGAAAGGAGAGGGCGACAAATGAAGACACAGTAACTAGAGATAGAAACTGTGACATTGTGCTAAAATGACAGGATGAACACCATTTCCCACAAGCCCTAGACATTTGCGGGCTTAATGTCACAACTGTGCCGTGTGTGTTTCAAGTTAAAAACCAAGCAGAGACCCATTATTCCAATGTTTCTAAAGTTTCGCACCTGCGTATTCTTGCGGCCTCATTGGTCGATTGATCACCCTCTGGAAGGCAGCTATCCAATCCCGTTGCTCGGCCTCGGTCTCACAGGCAAACAGGAATTTCCTGTCCGGGGTGACGATGGTGATGCCGTGGTTCCAGTGGTAGCCCTGTGTGGAAGAGGGCAAGCCGGACAGGACGGTGTAGCTGTTCTCCTTACTGCCGATGAACACCTCGCCGCGGGCGTACGCATCCTGGGTGACGGACAGAGAGAGCGGAAGTCCTGTAAACAAACTCAGAGATTAATCAGAACAAAAGGACAGGTGATGAGGGCTCAGGTCTCTTCTTACCAGAGGGTCTTTGAAATACATGAGCCTCCTGTCGTCCATGGTGAACCACCTCTTCTTGAAGCCCTCCGTGTGCTGTCGCAGACGAGAGACACAGTTACATTTTGGTCTGCGAGTGTCAACAAACTGAAGCCTTACCTTTTTTTTAGGTTAGGCAGGAATCAAATGTTACAATGTCTGTGTCGGGGGGTTGCAAGTAGACATTGCTTCATTTTAATTGTTCACGAGGCAAAACATTTGGAAACCATTACACTATATACATGATCTGCAGACATGTAGGTCAGCTTTGGGCAAATGTCACTGTGAAATCGAGGAGTAATAATAATAATATTCCTGATTTGGCTTTAAATGCATGGTAGGAACCAGGGAATATAATCACAGCACAAACCTTTGGACCTGTTTTCTCCATAAAGCCTTCCTTCATGAAGTTTCGGGTCAGTTTGGGCACCAGCTGGAGAAGAGAAGACAAAAGAAAGCCATGTGAAGTAAATGCATTCATGCATACTGGGGTATCAAAACTGACAGTTATCATACTGTGTGTATTTGCTTATCTACGGTATTTCTAAAAAGTGCAACCAGATAGAGAGTCTCAGTCGCGCATGTGCATCTCCCTTCATCCTTTTTCTTTTACACATACTTCCATTAAAAAAAATTATTTCATATTTCAATAATGAGAAAGCGTTCTGTAAAAAAAAGCTTTCTGTTTCCAGGACAATTTTTCTTCAATCCCCTTCAAATCATTAGAGATTCCAATTTAGCTGTTGACATGGACGCCAAATAAAGTGATCCAGGTAGATGTGCATTTACATGCCCCACAGCATTTAATCAGACTGTAACTTTTTTGACTTGTGCAAAGTGGTTCTGCTGCTGTGAAGCGTCAAATTTGCTGAGTTTTTTCCCCGCAAACCTTACTGAGAAAATTTCATTCATTCAATACATAACATATAGAGGAAGTGGTTCTGTCTGTCAATACAATTTAGTAGTCAGTAATGTAAGTGTAACCCAGGTTATTTTCTGTAGCTAAAATTACAGATGACCCCAAAACACCTCACATGCAGATTGTCAGCCGACGCTACAATTTACAGATGTTCCCTAAACGTCTAATATGCATGCTACTGGTAACATAAGCAACAGACAATTTGTATGTCCAGCAACTTCACTTTACAGCCTGTAGTAACAATGTCACATAGGGCTACTGTTTCAAAATCGAAATATACATTTATTACCCAAAGCACCCACATAATAATGTAACACTAGCAGAGTGCTAAGTATTTTTTTGAATTTATGAACATTTCTTTGTCAAAGAAGTTAATAGCTCGCAGAAAAGGCTGCTGCGGCATGTCGTTTCTGATGCTCTGTGTCACCTAATGTTACCCCCATGTGGGGCAAACAGGCGGACAACCCATATTTATACCAACTAGAAAGAAAAGATCAGAAGTGTTTACACGGTTATTAGGTGCTACTATTTTCCTATCGATCGAATCATCAAAGATTTACACCAGCCCTCTCAACCCAATTGAAAATTCCTTCAGATCATGCCGGATCAGGCCAGTCTCTTCTGATTGAGGTGGTTACATGAGGCATTCTTATTCTGACTGGAACATTGGGATCCCTATAAACACACCTTTCGTAACTGATAATGATAATTGTGGAACACCGTGATATTTTATGAGATGGTTATCGTACCTCATACTGTTGCAACCCTATTCAGAGGTCAACCCCTGCAAGTCATCTATCTTACAGCAACTGAATAATTCCTCATGTCCCGTCCTGTTCCGTTCTTGGTTTGGGAGTGCATCAATAAGCACTAATAGTTTTGCGTGAATAAATCCTCACCTCCTCGTCACTTGCTCCAGGGAAGGCCACCTGTAGGTAGTGGAACCTGGCTGCTCTGATAGCGTTGAACCAGTCAACCATCTCCTGCAAAAAAAAAAAAAAAAAACACCCTCAGTGGCAACATGTCACACAGTATCTATTCACTTGGACTCTGAGCAAATAATGTGTTTTTTTTTGTCCCCTGGTGCCAGAGCAGGTATCAGTAAGGTGTAGTCAAAGGCATCAGTGCTGTGCGGATGCTGCAGTGCTGTCGATAACTCCAGCACAGAACAAGAGTGACGGTGACACTGAATGAACCCAATGAACTCCTTCTGTCACAGCCTTCAGTAACACAACTTGGCCAGCAGAGGGAGAGAAACGTTTCTGTCTCAGCCTCTGAACACTGAATAGCTATTAATATCTGTCTGTCTGCTGTCTAATCTTTTCCTTTATCATTAACTCTCTTTCTCTTTCTCTGGAGAGACAGTGGGCACACACACACAAACACACACATATCACATACATATAGAGGTTCAAAATCACAATGTTGAGAGTATATAAGTTCAACTGTTTATGAAATCTTTACAACTATGTGACTATTTATCAATTCCTTGTTCTTCCTTAAGAAATAACAATGGCCACTTAGTGTATTAGCTCAGAATGTCCATTATCAGCTCTAAATTACATTACATTTTCCAGGAAACTTCCTCGGAAATTATATGGCAATTATGGGACCCATAAAATGAATTGTAAACACAGCGTTCACAAATAATTTCCTAAAGCTTTGCTGTAAAGATACGAACTGAACCAACCACTACTTTACTACGGTTACATGCATAAAACAAACAAAAAAAGAGATGCATTTATCTGTGCTGCAGCCCGCCAGCTCATGTGGAGCGGATTAATATTTGAGTATGTACTGTACAGCGCTGACATTTGTGTCGAGGCTCTGACCTCATCACTCCCCACAAGGCAAGTGGCCAGCGGAGCACTGCAGGGAGTGGGGAGTGATGTTAGTAATTTCCCTCCTTGCCCTCCCAGGGAAGGTATACTCAGCTCAGACCCTACAGGTGGACACTGGGGTGGATTTGGGGTTTCACCAATACAGTTAAGGTGCTGTGTTTGTGACATGCGTTGCGTTTTTTCAAAATGAACTTCCATTTTCACAGAAAATGTACAGTTTCCGCTCGCTAAATGTATAGTCTCTTTTCAAATTAATCTTAAAATGTAGATAAATGCTCCCTTTTTAGGTTAACCATAAAACTTCAATTATTAGCCCAGGGTATTATTTGCTTAAATCAGTGAAATCAACAGGCCTATATTTGGGAGAGGCGTATGTATGGGACAGGCCTTTAATTCCTTTCACACAAAACTGTTAATCAGCAAAGATGGGAAACACGATCAGATTGTTTACTTTAACCAGTATGAACATTACTTGTTTAAAAATGAGGCGTCAGATAATATATCAGTTACAAATCGTTTATTTGATGTAGCTCTGACACACAGTGCAACTGAGTGAGAGAGAGTTACGGCACTTGAGGATTACGGCATCGAGCATACCGACACAACACCAACACTATCCTGTTAAACCAATACTCACAACTTGGATTCATTTTTATGAAAAATGTGAGTGTGAATGGTTGTCTGTCTCTATGTGTCAGTCCTGTGATAGTCTGGCGACCTGTCCAGGGTGTACCCCGCCCCTCGCCCAATGTCAGCTGGGATAGGTAGATGCTTGGCAACCGGACCAGGCGCCTAATTGAGACAGGTGTTTATTTATAAAAATGCGTATCACACCGGGCTATTAAAAGGGACTAGACTTTTAACTGAAGGGTGACTCAGCGCCTTGGTATCGACGCAAAGGGCCACTGATCAAGCGTCGGTATTTGACAATTTAAATTAAAGCAAAAAGTCAGCGCTTGACCCTTGTAGTCATTGTCTCGACGACACAAACTGTCTCACTATCCAAATACTCTGTGACTGCACTGTAGCTACTGATACTCCAAAAAGCCAAAAGGAAATGAATTATTAAGGGACATTTCCCAGTCCAAGTGTGTTTAGCAAAGCAGACAGCATGCATATTATACTACTAACCCTGTATTTGTGCCCTGTATTACTGCATTCTAAGACTTGACTTGAGCGTATAAGAAGCATGACACTGCATTGCTGAAAGCACTGAGGAAAGGTTTTCTAAAGGGCAGTGTGCACAGTAACAGAATTCACAAGCAAGTGTTTGACGGTGTACCTTAGCATCACTGTGGTAGACAAAAATGTTCCTTGTGCTGTTGTCTTTCAGGTAGGTGATCTGCAGGCCGCACGGGTTGCCAATCTTGGCCGGTTGGAAGGTGGCATTGAGGGTTTCGATTTTCATCACCGCTTTGGGATCCCTGGCCTTGGTGGAGAAGGACATGAGGAACAAATAGGGCGTATTGAAAGTGTTGTACTCCTGAGTATTGCTGTTCTTTTACCAAAGTGAATTAACTGTAAACACTGTTTAAAATCCGCTGCATCATCTTGCTTACATCCTGCTTGTTGAAGTATTTCAGCGCCCCCTCCCTCTCCGACAGGATGAACTTTCGGCTGAGAAACTGACCGTTGTCTCTTCCTCGTTTCCATAGAAACCCCTCTCTGTACCCTGGGCAGAGAGAGAGAGAGGAAAAGTGTTTGAGGTGGGGAGGCTGTTATCAAAAACCCATCGGAGCAGATGAGGGATTAAAACAGAGGAGGCATTTATAACAGTAATGGTGAGATGTTGTAACTGCTTGGTGTGAGATGATACTTCAGTTGAGGCCGAAATCAAAGATCGTTTGAAATCGCATTTAGAAGAAGAGGAAGAAAAAGGAGACGGAGAGAGAGAAAACACAACATCCAAGAGGCAAACAGACAAGAGAGGGGAGAATTTAGCAGGAAATGCAGCATGAGACAGCACACGGGAGATTTTATTGTCTCTAAAGACCAAAGAACACCCCTTTTCATGTTAATGATATGCTGTTCTATTTATAGCCCTTAATGTCTTCTTCCTCTTCTTCTTCTTCTTCTGTCTATTTTAGTAGAAAAAAAAGCTCAGCCTACACTGCCTCCTTTTCTGTCTTTCTCTTCTATTTCGGTCATACTGTGATGTGTTTTCTTTCTAATCTGGATCTATTTTTGTGGCGTAATGGGAGGAAGACGTCTGAGCATAATCAGGTGACTCATTTGCATTTTAGTCATTTGGCTGTTGATGTTATCCAGAGTGTTTTATAATGAGTGGCAATTGTGGAATAAACTCACACTGAAAATGACAAGTGAGGGATGAAAGAGGAGTTAATTTGCCCCGAATGATTTCTGAGAAAAGTGCAGAATAAAGGAAGTGAAATAAGTTTAGAAGAAAGACTTTTCATACGTATAAAAGAGGAAGAAATGGATAAGGGCAGGATCAATTAAGTTACAAGCTTTTAAAGGGCCAGTTCACCCAAAATCTGGTCATCCACACCAATTTCTTTACTGGTCTTTTTCACTCTCCTTACTCAACACCGGCTGTGATTGATTACCTCTCTTCTGTCCTCTTGTCCTCTGCACTCACTCCTCTCCATCTTTGTGTGTGTGGTGTGTGTGTGTCTTTGCGGCTGTGACTTTCTGACATGAAAGATTCACCTACACTAGCATTACCTCATGGATCAATAGCCCTCCTTGTCCCCACCCTCGCCTCCTTCCCTGACACTCTTTTTCCTTCCTCCTATCCTTTGCATATCAGATCAATATTAACATCGGCTGCTGCGGAGGCCAGGTTACTGCCAATAGTACGTCTCAGCCACACACACACACACACACACACACACACACAGATGTCATGCACCTCACAGTGAGTGATGAAGAGAGCATGAATGCACAAATAGAGATGACAAAATGACTCATATTATTACACTGTGTGTGTGTGTGTGTGTGTGTGTGTGCACAGTTCTCCACTGTAACAATAAACGAATGAGGTCACTGCAAGCCAATCAGAGAGCTCCATCTTCAACAAGACGTGAAATGTATACCAGTTGACACACAGCCACCCCACACACAAATACTGCACCCTCAACCTCCACACACACACACACACACACACACACACACACACACACACACACACAAACCAACAAAAGACACACACATACACACACACTGTTTAAATGGCACCTTCATTCTCCTACAGTGACAATTACAGTGTCATTGCTTGAATATAGCTTACAACGCTTTAAACTGCAAACATACACACAACCACTTAGGAGAAGATGGATGAAAATGAGCATTTGGAAGTCGGTGATGGATGTTTCAGGATAATTGAATTCCAGCTAAAGGCATCCTCCACTGGGGAATGTTCGTCCGAGGAGTTTTCAAGGTTCTGCTTATTGAAGGGTAAACAACGCAAGATTGACACAACAACAGAGCGGCCATTTTTGCTTTTTTCTTTCAGATGGAAAAACTAAGCGTTTTTTCTATACTTTTAACTGGACTATTGCATGTAAGGCTACAAAGCAATCAGTTTTTGGCAAAAATGGTGCATAGCAACAACACATGTAACACTATCAAGATTTGCTGTTATTTTCCTTTTCTTTGTATTCAGGAAATCATGATGAATACCAAATATTGCATCATATTTACAGGTTAGTTACAAAAAATCATGAAATGAAAACACTGCTATGTTTTCGCATCTCTTTAAGAGTAAAAAGCTGACCTGCCCAGTTGCCCACACAGTGGAGGAAGTTGCAGTTTTTTGGAACAGAGGGATGTAGGTGACATATATTGTAAGAGATGTAATTCACCTTGCAGTTTCACACAAAACTAAACTGTACTAACAAACCTGTGGTAAACTGCAACGTTCTTGACTTACAAAATTATCCTTTAAATTAACAAACATCTTACGTGTAAGACTTCGCCTCTCGATAGGCTAAATGAGGGAAGCATAAGTGAGGAGTGAAGATATTTTGCTGGTCTTAGCCTGAACTTGAGGGTCGCAGAGATGCTTTTCAGGCTTTCTTTGAATGCAGAGAATTAACATTACATGACATTTTAACTTTTTTTTTCAAAGCTGTATTTGACATTTTGGGAAATAGGCTTTCTAGCCCAGAATTAGATGATCACATTGATACCACTCTCATATCTATCCAGTAAATATGCAGCTACATTCTGGAGATGGTTAGATAATCTTAGCTGAGCATAACGACTGGAAGCAGGAGAAGACAGCTAACCATGGCTCTGGACTATTTTTTGGCCAGGCAGGAATTCACTGTGTCGGAAAAAAGCACTTTGGTGTTTGCAAGAATTAAACAAAGATGATACAATGTTAGTGAGCTTTAGATATGTTGGTAGGCAGATTTTCTTACTTTTGGACAGAGTCAGGCTGGCGGTTTCTCTCTGTTGCCAGTATTTATGGTAGGCTAAGCTAACTCTCTCCTGGCTCATATTTACCATGCAGACATGGTCATGGTATCACTTTTGTCTATTTATCAAAATGCCAAACTATTCTTTTAATAGTGTTTTTCAGAGGTGGGAGTAAGTAAAACCTGTGCAAGTCACAAGCATGTTTCAAGTCTTAACCTTCAAGACTGAAACAAGTCCCATGATACCTTGGTGAGAATCAAGCAATATGCTATAAGACGAGCAATATAAGTCAAGTCTTTGCTGAGGTCAAGCAGGTCACAAGTCAAGTCATATGAAATCCTGATGAGCCAGGTGAGCCCCGTCCATAACAGCTGCATGCGCGTCCTAGTAGGTTGCCAGGTTTGCACTCATTGCACAAGGAATCATCCAATTATGTGTCGAAGGAAAAAATGTAACTTCTCAGTATCTCAAAAAATGCAAATTTTAAATAAAAAAGTCAAGTCTCAAGTCATGAATAATAAGTCCAGTCTTTTATCGATGTTAGTCAATCAAGTCTGAAGTCCTTAAATTTGTGGATAAACTCTGACACAAATAGAGTCACCTGACTTGAGTTCCCCTCCTCTGATGTTTTTACATAGCTGAGACCAGGTCCTTTTAGTGCATAGGTCATCATTATATATTCAAGTATGCACCTTCTAACCGGCTAAATATTCAAAATATCGGCTTGCATGAGGGTCTTCACAAGTACAGTAATACCATCATGTCAGTACCTGCAGAGTAAGGCTCCTGTTTTTCAATGAACTCAAACTCATTCCTCTCGTACTTGGCTCTGATCCACTGCTCTCTCAGCATCCTGGAGACATAGAAACACACACAGTTAGTTCTCACACCAGTTTGTCTGTTGTTACTTTAGGTTTCTTACCTAACCCTGATTAAACTGAATAGTTAAATAGTCCTTGCTTATGTTCTACGACACTCACGGACATGTATCGCATTGAAACATAAAGCATTCTGTATCAAACCTGATCACTGCCTCTGTTTCCACAGTTTCTAGCAAAGCTGCATATAAAGGAAGCATTCTCAATTTTAGACCTTCTTCCTCTTCAATTTGTGGAGAAACAAATGGCAACAGTCAGCACATCACCATGCCAACAATCTCTCTCATCCTGTTTCCTTCTCTGCGTCTCTCAACCTTTCAATCTCCGCTTCAGGCTCCAAACAGCCATTCTATCAACATCAAGAGGTAACGTGTCGTACTCTTAGCAGATATCTCTTTGAATGACACCTTCTAGTGACACTGGATAGGAACTAAAACCCTGTGGTTCTCGGGGGAGTAGAGTGAGCGAACACAAGACGCGATGGCACAGACACAAAGGAAGACACTTCTCTTTCATCTGAGCTTTATCTCACTCTGCCTGTCTTCTGTTTCTATTTGAATCAAACTCGGTTGGAGGGAGGCAGACACAGAGAGAGATGGATGGACAAGCTGAAAATGCCCAAGAAAATCTGTGTCACCACCTCAGCTTACACAACCAAAGTGTTTGCAGTAGGAAAAGGTACAATAGAAGAAAAACTATTCCTGGAGGCAGACTCAAAAATATATATTTGTTGGTGTAGAAAGATCTGTGCTATACAGCAGCCTCCAGATAAATTAAAATGTATGCTTACAGAACTGTGATGTTGTTAAAAAAAAAAAATCTTAAACTTAATTAATCCACTTTGATTCAAAGATCTAAAACATAAAACATGAAACAGTCGACCACAGGGGCTTTTACAGCAAAAGAGGAAGTGATATTTATGTGATATACACAGTGAGAGGTGTGAAACTGTATACTATATCTTCATTTACAGTAACAAAGTCCCACCACACGGTATTTGCATCACTTTAGCATTTATCGGCATGCAATGTACCCGCCTCTGCATTCAGCCTTTTCTTATCACATTCAGTTTCAGGCAGTGTGAGAAGAGAAGTGTGGAGCTCAACAATGGCCAATATTACATACAGAAATTAAGCATTAAAGCTGCACTACTTAATATTTTTAGATTAACAATAAAACAAATGGCTATGTGTAGCATGAAAGGGTTGCTCTTAATAATCTCCCCACAGATAATTAGCACCAGAGCATGGATGTTGCCCAAAGACTAGGGGTGTAACAGTACACGTATTTGTATTGAACCATTCGGTATGAGGCTTTCAGTTTGGTATGCATTACAGATCGAATGATATGTTTCACTATCCTGTTACATTTGGAAAATAAAATATACAGCTTAGATTGCATGAAATATAATGTTCTCAGGGCCACTGCGCTCAACAAGGCAGCACACACATCGTAACTGGCAACATGCTGTCTGCCCATCCTACCCCCAACCCAAAACAGAAGACTCACTCAGGTATAGCTCCATCATTGTTCAAAGTTAGCTTTAATATACAAATAAATCTAAATAACATAAAATAAAAAATAAAAACATTTAAATATCAAGGAAATTTCTATGGAATTTCTGCTTTTTTGCTGCATTGAAAACGTACTGTACCGTCAAACTAAACCATGAATTTAGTGAATTGTTACATCCCTACCAAAGATATTAAAGGGGCAATAAACGAAATCGTTTCACCGCTAGGTTCGTTGTTGTGCACTGCCTGTAGAGCAAAACAAAGTGTGTCATGAGCCACTCCTCCCTCTACCTCTGCTCTCCAACACCCCCCACCCCCCCGCACTTGCCTCGTCTGTACCGGCGAGTCTCGCAGCATCTCCACGGACTATCACATCCAGACGGTACCGGCGTTTCTTCCGCAGGCTCCGCTTCACTCAGCTTTACTCAGCTGCCCGATATACCCGCTGCTTCTTCCCACATTAACCTGAATAAGAAACCAGGGCTCGGTGCTCCGGTTGGATCCAAACGGAGAGCCGCTAGCTGGGAAGCTAGCAGAGGCTAACTGGCTGTGTTGGCAGCTGAGTGAAGTGGAGCATGAGGAAGAAGCACCGGTTAGCCCCAGTTTCACTACAGGCAGATTCACTCGCCACAGGGGTGAGGAAATAAAACCTAAACAGCCAACTTAGTTTGGCTTAGTTTAGCAGTTAGCGATGTCTTTCACTCACTCTCGGTCTCTGCTGTGTTTAGCTAGCAGTAGTTAGCACTACTCGGGTGCCACGCTAACGCTCAATCTCCAACTGAGCCGGAAGCCGGGCTCATGGTCTCACGGAGAAGAGTTGGAACATTAGCATGGGAGCCGAGAAGCGTGGGGACATTGGCGTTAGCACTAGTTGGCTGCCATGCTAACGTTCCAACTCTTCTCCGTGAGACTGTGAGCCTGGCGGGCTCACGGGCTCCCAGCTCACGGAGAAGAGAGGAATGTTAGCGTTAGCTCCCAGAGTTAGCACTAGAGCTACTACGGCTATTGGAGTAGCCTGCAGCTATGGAGCACTTCTACCAGCTCTTCTAATCACTGAGCCTCGCCTCCATTTCAGCAAATATATTGCATTTATTACAGGTACCATCATCATTGAAGTAGGCAGGGGATTAGCTAAACACAGCCCGCCAGGCTGCCCGCCGGGCTACATTTTACAATGCTAATTGCAAATGTTAGCTGGGCTGCTGGGCTACTCACCTAACACAACCGTAACGCCTGACCCATTGCTGAGACAGAGCCGCTAATAACTCAAGCTCCGGACATTAACCCATGCTACAATTGTAACATTAAATTTAACTGAACTGACATAGCGACATGTGCTATACTCCAGATGAAATTACACCTCTAGTTCTTCACATAGCAATTTTTTTTCGCTTATTGCTCCTTTAACATTACATACACTTTACATTTAGCCTAGACGTCACGCAAACAAAGATAACTTTTCTAAAGTCTGGGAAAGCTTTGCAAATATTATCCTTTGTATTATGAATTTGAATTTAAAGAGGTTTTACAATTTGCCTTGTCTTTACAGAGAGGGTGGAAAAACTATTTTAAAGACACAGGGTGTTTTGTTGTTGCAGTGATTGCTATCGGCAAGGCTAACTGACGACAGCATATCTAACGTTAGCTCTCTTACTAATTCCATGCTCTATAAAGGCTACAAATATTTTGACTTGTCATAGAAAGAAAGGCACAGGCGTTCAGTTTTGGACTGGCCATTGGGGAGCCTATAGCTGTAGTGACTCGGCAGGGGTACTGTAATATCAGGTAGCAATTGAAACAACCAAAACTGAAAGTATACATTAGTCTGTGCAAACAGCAACCCTTCAGGGATGAAAAATGAAGCCAACGACTAAGTACCAAAAACTGCAGTTCCTCTGACGGCCACTTGAGGCTGACCCTAAAGGACAGCCAATCCCATAGATTGTATAAATAATGGACGTAGCTACTGTAACGTCACCCAATGGTTTGTGGGCTGCCGTTTTGAAGCCAGTTCAACATTTGGCAATTGCCATCTTGGTTTTTTGGAGCCAAAGGTGCCCATATTTGGATGAGAGCTTGGTGCTATGAAGGAGCGATGGATGGATCTTACTCATAGACTGTGGCGGTGCCTCACAGACAGCCTGACACTAAAGCATCCCCGCTTTTAAATATGCATAATTTTTGGCATTATTAAAATATAAACCGATATGTTTTTTTTTAAAAAAAAGAATCATCCCCTGTACAGTTGTCATGAATGTTGACAATAGCTAGCGAGACCAAAACTGTTCTTGCACCAGGCAGTAAACATGTTTCTTTTTGCATTTTAACATGTGTGTGGGGTGGTTTAACTCTGTTTTTGAGGCTACCTCAAGTGGTCATTCGCTAAACTGCAGTTTTTGGCACTCTTGCATTGGCTTGCATCGTCACTTAGTCAATCCCCATTAGACCCCCATGTTAAAATGCCGACATTACAGCATAAATAAACATGTTTACAGCCTGGTACAAAAAGTTTCTAAGGTGTACTATGAAGTCTCAGTGCACAAAAGTTAGAGAAGGTTAAACTTCTCCTAAGTGTTCAAAATACTGTCACCAACTTTGAATGCAAAATAAACATGTAAATTTGATAATTATCCTCTACATTACTCATTGATTCTTTTTTGCATTATAGCCTATAAGGCATATAATATTTGATGGTCAGCCTAGCGATAAAATTGACTTGTTAAATACTTTCTCTACAGATGAACATGGCTCTGAAAAGGAACGGATGGAGGAGGAGGGAGCAGGAACCAGCATAGATCCAATTACAGGTGCACTACTGAATATAATATTATGTGACTGTGAAGTAGGCTAAATTAGAGATACAAACTGAGGAGGCAGGTTTCAGGAAGACTTCCTGAAGTGTCTTCAAGGTCTTCAGCATCATCAGATTCTCTTTATACCTGAAAAACTGTTAAAATTATTGCTAAAAAATATTCTGCACATGCCCTTCGGGTGCTCTCATAAAAAGCCTTTCCATCTCAAAAGTGCTAAATCTCAGTGCCAGTCCGCCCCTGCAGGTGTTACTAATAACATTAACGATGGAACAGCCAGTTTAGTGTTTACACCTGTGCTTATGTCAAAATGGCTTCCAGGAAAAAGGCAATCCAGCAGCTTAGCTGTAGCCAGTTAGCTCCTGTTAGCAGAACACAAAAGAACACACCACTCTCTATCTTTTTACTATTTATAGAGGAAACAGTAGTCAAAATATGAGTGAACTTACGAGTCACATTTGATATTTTGTCCAGTAAAGGTTATATTACATAATGACACACAAACACTGACCTTTAAGTGACTCTGGTGCCATTGTGGAAGTTCAGTGGAAAACTGACTCACAGAATACTTAATGACCATGCAAAACAAGAGGTAGTTGGAAAGTGAATATTGTTACATGGTGTATTTATCATGAAACTGACAAAATGTATCTGCTCGGTTAATGTTAGCCTTGCTGTCTTTTAGCTAACTAGCATGTAGGCTAATTCATTTAGCATATTTTCTCTTTTCAGACAATAAACTGCTTGTACAAAGCTCACACTGGCTGCACCTCAAGTATTCCTGTTTTGGAAGGGACAAGTGAAAAAACACTTACTTGCAGTCAGTGTGTGTTGGTCTGTAGTAGAAAGCAGGAACCTTCTGCTCATATTTGGCCCTGGCTGCATTGTTTCCTGTAGCAGCCATCAACTGAAACAGAGACAGGAAAACACAATTTGGTCATCTTAATACTGCTCACAGTCAGATAATCACTTCAACAAATATACAGTGGCTTCCACAGTGATTTATTTAACATACCCAGGGTGAATTGGCAAGCAAAATACATTTTATCTAACACCATATTTAACGTGTTGTTAATTAGTTACAGTTTAAAGGTATTTTATTCTGAAAATCCCTCTATCATGTAAAACATTTTGGTTCAGGTAAATTTCAAGATTCAAGAACATACCAAACATCATAGGTTAGCTTTCATGTTTTTATTGGGGAGTGCAAATTTTTAACCCTCCAATGAAAACATAATAAGTAGCAGAAGACTTTTATTTTGACACAATTAAAGATATTTACACCATAAATTGATGCAGAAAGGCCACAAATGAGCTATATGCACACAGTGGTGCTGACGTACTTCCTGTAAAAGCTAAAACAGCCGCATTACTTCCGGGCTTTTATTCCGCTGAACATTGCTGTGGGCCTCTCTTAGCTTCCACTAATGCTGCGTTCCAGTCAACCTGTAACTCGTGTTTTTACCTTCTACCCGTGAAAGTGCACTGGAACGGTAGTAAAACCCGTAACTTACCACCCGTGAACTCGTACCAGATCGATGTACTCCCAGTTACGTTTTCTGACGTCACACAGCCCTCTAAACCAATTACCTTACTCCTCTAAACAACAATGGCAGCCCTATGGATGCGGTGTTGATGCGGGTGATACATGGTGAGAAATAGACATAAAATAACCCTAATGTTAACACATTATTGGCAGCCGCTCTAACAGCTGGTTTCCAGTGCAAGAATAATCAATACAAAACACGTTTCCAAACACACAGATAACGTAAAATAAAAAGTATAATAGCATCTGTGACCTTATGCGTCGTTTCTCCTCCTCCGTTTCACTCAATTGAGCAAGGAACCGGCACCTTTGGTGACAGAAGTGATCGTAAACAAACATAAACCCCGCACGGTCCGCCATGTTGCTTTGAGAGTTTGGCGTGACTTGCCTGGAACACTGTGAAGTCGTGAGTCGTGACTTGAAGTGGTGACTTATGGGCTCAGAAACTTGCCTGGAACGCAGCATAAGTACTTAATTTTTCCTCCGATGCGGAAACCAGGTGAAAATGGATTGTCACTATCCGGAGGGAGAAATTTACAGCTAGCTTGCATACCCAAGTTTGTAGCCGGCATTTCAAGAAAGAGGATGTTCGTGAACCAGCTATGAGTGCACTGACTGTTAAAGATGGAATGGCTCCAGCGTTGTTTGAATCAGACAATATCTCTGTTCCACCTTCAAGACTGGGAGTTTGGGAGAGGAAAGAGCGAGGGTATGACACAGAGGATGACACAGTGGGAGAGGAGGCTACAATGCCCCACGACCACGACTACGCTTCGACCCCAGATCCAGCTGTTATCGTGTAGCTCTGGATGAAAAAACTACACCAGAATGCAGGAAATAAAGCATTTGATCCTCAAAATTTTCTGGTGGATGACCTCCAAGCCAGTGGTGTAAGGTAGCTGTGACGGGCCCCAATGCCTGCTATTATGACGGACCCCAGTGCACGCTATTGTGCACATATTGTCTCACCACATGAGCAGAGACTTAACATTAGATAACATCAAAATACATATTACCCAACAATCATCATTGCATATCTGTATATGACAAAAAATACCACAGAAAACAAAAAATATTAAGTAAATTCAACAATTTTAATAGTTTGTTATAGTTTATGTAGAATACGCATAATTTTGTGGTAGATGCTATTGACTATTTTACAAAAAAAAAAAAAAGGACAATGCCAAAGATGAGTTTGCCTTTTTCAAGGACATAAGTTGGCCATCAAGTTGGCAATCACTCATAAGAACCTATTCTCCTCCTAACACATTGTTGGAGGGTCCACTCTCTCTATGGGCCCCCCCACCTCATGGGCCCCAGTGCAACCACACAGCCAGCAGTCTTTATTTACACCTCTGCTCCAAACCTTCCGTTTCATATGTGCCCCTCCCCCCCAACATTGAAATGAAACCTATGCCCTTGCCAGCAATTAACATTTTGATTGGATCTACACTGTGTTACTATGATAATAGCAACAATAATAGTCTGAATGTTTCTCCTTGTATTGTCGCCTGGATTTCAAAATAAAACCTGATAAAACAAACATAGCACCAACTTCTTAATACCTTAAGGACATTACAAAATAGACACATTTTTTTCTTACTTTTTTTTTTTTTTTTTTAAAGTCACCTTTTACAGCAGATCGACATTACAGCAGCCATGACATTTCAAAAAAGTAAGACCTGGACAATGGTGACAAGAAAACTACAATAGGAAAAAAGGAAAATAGCATTAAACTTTAAATGAGACAACAAAAAATGGGCTAAAGCACAGAAAATCTTAAGTATGACAGAACTTCTTCAGCTGTGGGATTAATTGTAGAATTGGCTACACCGCACTGGGACGTGTCTGCCTTCTTCCCCCGTTCCCTCCATTGTTCGTTTCATCCAAGGATAATCCCTGAGCCCAATCCAGCTGGCTGGATCCCTCAATGTGCCTCTCTTATCCTCTGAGGGGCTCTGGGAAGGGATGCAGCACTCTGGCGTTTTATTGCAGAGGTCAAATAGCAGCAGAAAATTCAACCGAAATACGAACCTCTGAAGAAAGTCACGGGAATCAACGACACATCTGCTGCCAAAATGTGATGCATTCTGCACCTCAGATGTGACATTTAGAACATGACATTAATGTCATCAAAGCAGAAGATCTGGAACGTTTTAGTGCCATTTAATAATCACCTCCTTTCCACTATCCATTATTAGGTATGCCTTCCCTTTGTGTGAAGTGCTCACTATTCCAGACTGTGAGTCACAAACATCTGCAAAGCCTGACATTCACTTACTGCGCAATAAAATAACATATTCATGATAACGTCATTTACAAGGCAACAACAAATGATACCAGGCAAGTCTGATTTTTATTCTCAACGGCATCATGTAAAACAAAGAGCCGAGGCCTTATTAATTAAAGCACGCACTCCCACCCTCACGCAGTAACAATGATAAATCTCAGCTGTTCTACATCCATCTGCTCCTGCACATACAAGTCCCAGTAGCCTTAACGTGGAGTTACTTGTTGTGGACAAATGTAGCAACTGTACCCTTTAATATTTTTCTTCAATCTTACTATATAATGACGAAAACTCTGTCTGTGTCTGTCTGTGTCTCTGTTCCACATTTTTCTCCTCACTGACTTGGTCAATCCATGTGAAATTTNCATATGACCACACATAATCTGAGGGGACCCCTCCATTATTGACCCCATCAAACAAAATGGGGGCCCTAGAGAGCTAATTTCTTATCTAGCCCTAACCGCCATATCAATTTTTACTAAACTTGGTAACAGGACGCCTCTTTTTTTGCCTATATTTGACAGGACAGTGAAGCATGACAGGAAGGATGGGAGAGAGAGAGCAAGGAAGACATGCAGCAAAGAACGAAGGCCTGATTCCAACCCCCACCGTTGCAACAAGGGCTAGCCGCACCTTTCCCGTGTGAACTACCAGTGCGACCCACTTTTAAGTCAATACAACATATAAACACTTCAACTATCTGCCTTTCAACGTGCTACCTCAACTACTAATGTACAGTTTTAGAGCACTAACGATCCCACTATTGGCAATGGTTCTACTGTACTTTCAATAAAGCAATCGTACTATCAAATTCACAACAACTCTGTCTGAACACATTGCTCTTCTTAATGGGTTCAGCTGACTATTTAATCTGCAATTTCCTCTTACCTGTATCCCAAACACACACCATGTGAAACTGTACGTGAGCAACTGTGCACTCAATGGGTATGGACTAATTGCTTTATTAATCTCAGTTTTGCAACTGTCTGACAATGCCTCTCTACAAACTAGGGGAGCCCGGGGATGGTTGGCACACATATTTTCTGGTCCTTTGAAGGTCACAGAAACAAACTGAAACATCAAAATGTTTGCTTTCTTCACCTGCTCCCATGTTAAAACATCTGAAAGTCACTAACACTCATGGTGAGGGTGACATTTCAGCTTTACTGTATCGAAAGTAAAAAAGTAGTCTGTCAACTAAATGTATAATTAAACTGTTCTAGACAGAGATGCTAGAAATGTGTCAACTGTAGTTAGTAGATGTGGGGGTTAGCTACAGTTTGACAGGATTTGAAAGTCTGTGATGAGTGATGGTAACTGGGGAACTTAATTTCATCTCAAAGTCTGGTCAAATGTGAGTGGGGTTGGTTGTCACACAGATTTAAATTGAACTGTAACTGTATTTTGGGAGACTAAAACTATTTTAAAAGTTAAAAAAGAATGTTTATATTGTTAATTTTTCATTACTATTTTGAATGGTCAATGGCAAAATTAGACATTCCAAGTGATTAAAAACTGGCTTAAAAATGTTGCTTGGTTTTAAAAATGGATAGATATTCTAATGAAAGCTCGTGTTTTCTGGTTCTTGTTTGAATTAAAGGTTCAAATTGTTTCCATTGATTGCTTCGTTTTTTTACGGTAACATTTGATCCAACTATTTAAACCCTATGATGGGAGCGGTTGGCACAAATGCACAACATGACTTTAATCACAAATCACCTAATTTTAAAAAAAAACATTTGTGAACACGAGGACACATTTATTTATAGATAAGACCTCAACCTCTCATTTGCTGCTGGTTAAAATATTCAAACATAAACGACACCGAAAGTCCACATCCTCCTCCTCTTCTTCATCGTCCACATGAATATTACTAACTGACCTGTTGCGCATGAGATATCTGAGTTATGAAATGATTCTGTGCGCCTCGTTCCTCTGTCTTGTTGTGGTTGTGTCCAGCCGCTGCATTTTCTTTACTGATTCTTGGTCAGACGTCTCGAAAGGCTTCTGACTGATGCCAAAAATGCAGAAGATAAAATATTTTTTTTGATGGATGACAGTGTCGGAATAAGTATGCAAACATGACATAATGTGAGGTTGTATTTACTTTTAGATGTACAACAATTTCGGACAAAAATTATGGACCGAGGGCCGAATTCACAAAAGGATTGCGTGGCTTTTGCGGCCGCTAAACCGGTAAAAATGGAGCAAACAGATACCGTCTCATTCACAAAGCACGCGCAGAGGGTGAAATGCTCCACTAACTGCGCTGCCAAGCGGATTGCGTCCCGGTGCTCTGGTGTTATTTGCACGTATTTAAATGAAGTAATATAAATATATTTGGCGCAAAAATTGCCCCTTTCTATGCAAATGAGCCTCATTGATAAACAACGTCTAATTCACTAACACCAGCGCTAATAGCCACACACAGTTTGAGTGAAGTAAATAACGTCTTTAGAAAGCTGGTGCAAACTGGGCGCTCCTCTGTGGAANGGGGAAACAAACATGAACAAAAACGGATCCATAATTCATATTAGATTCAAAAGATAACGAAAAAACAGCTACAAGTGAGAGGGAATAGTGATAAAGTGGTCAAACTTGGTCAAATCCACAGCCTCAACCCATGCGACACTGTTAGACTGACTCATCAGCAGACATCACTACATGAGGGTATACACTATTCAGTACTTTGCCAAACAAAGTCTAATTAGCCTAACTAATACCAGTGCTAATAGCCACACGCAGTTAAGTGAAAAAAATAACTTTGCCATGTGGCTAATTGCAACCAGGGGCAAATCAGGGGCAAACTGCACTCAGCTGCCAAACTTTGTGGGCGTGTTTGCGCTGGTATATCATTAGCGCAATATCCTTTGTGAATAGGACGTTACCATACCCCTAAAGTGATACCCATACAATATTTAACGTTATTTAAAAACTTTATTTTTCTACTTTATCAGATAGCTATCATCTGAATGGAAGCTCTCTTTGCATAAAATGCTACCAGATGCTGTTGCCGTAGTGGGTCAATCACATGTCACATTAAAGGGCCATCTGCGTTCTTTTACGTGCTTGTCAAATAAAAACTCCCACTCAGCCGTTATCAAAGAGCGGTGATGTAGGTTACAGCGCTCTCTTCAAAGCCACCAGACTCAACTGACATAAACGGCAATTTTACCTCACAGCACACGGGAGTTGCCAGTCTACCAGCGACTCGATCGTTTAGGAACTAAATTGATGTGCCGTCCACAGCAGTATTTGGACTTATGTAGCAACAACATCGTGCAGAAAACTGTGTCAGGACATGTGGAATAAAAGTTTTCAGGTGGGCTCGAAAATAACATCTTCAGGCTGAAACATACATATTCGACCAAAATTTGAAATCTCAAATCAGGGACACCTAATGCTACAGAAAAAAAAAAGAAATGAATGGAGCCACCTCCCTTTAAATCAGAGAATGCTTCCTTGATTGTCTGCAAGCAAAACCATACAAACAGCATTTCCCTCTAGATCTGGGTACCAAAAAGACTGCAGGTTTCATTTTACTGCAGATGTTTTGATACTGCTTTGTACTGGGTTATTTCGGTCGATACCTTAAAGGTTTCAAGTACCAATACCCAGCCCTACTATTTTGGCTGTTAGACAAAAATGTCCCTTCTGATTGTGGATGTTTTATTGGAGTGGGACCAAAACAGCTCCAGAAGTCTCAACAATAAAAGACTGGCATCTCAAAATCACCCCTAAACTCTCCCAGCGCTACAATTACAGAAGGAGAGATTTAACACATAGCCCTGACTATCCTTTTTTCCAACACTGTAATCAAACCAGTCGTCCATTCACGTAATACTCTTGCTTGTGTTTAGGTTTTATCTCCAAACACCCACCATTCTTACATGTTGCCTCGTACAAACTCACTGTCCTTTTAAGTCAAATACCCTTTACATCCCAATTATTGTCCTCCCACCTCTCCAACCTCCTGTTTTTCCTCATGACTCATGCCAGCATCACCTCCCCCAAAGTCCCTTTTGTCACCCTGTGGTGGTGTTAAAGGGCTGACATGATGCATTCAAGGGACAACTTCACTCTTCCGTAGCAGAACAAAAGCTATTTTTTTATTAGTCTCTCAAACGACCTCCAAATATGTTTTTCTGTGTTTACAATTTTGCACAGCACTCATATTTCTTGCTGACAGATTTCTGAAGGGGGGCGTATTTGCAATGCACACAACAGCTCAGCTTCTTTTTACACACGGTAGGAAAGTGTAAACAGTCTTACTAATGGAATGGTACTTTATTGATCCCTGTGAGGAAATACTCTGCCTCCAAAGGGAGGTCAGAGGTCAGGGTCAGCTGACGATCAATGCTCTTGAGGAGATAAGAATTCATTGTCTTGCACAAGGACTTGAAATGTGTCGAAGTGCTGGTATTGCAGTCAATCAAAGCATTTTTACTGGACTGATACAGGCTATACTAAGCCAGATAAGACTTTACTTTCTTTCTGTTGTAACCTACCTAAAACCCATCCCTGACCGACAAGCACAGTGGAAAAATCAGCAGCCAGCGGTTTGACTTAATGAGATCTGCACCTACAGCATGTGTCAGCACGCAGAGCTGCTTCGGCTCTAAAAAATCCATCACTTTGCCTTTATTTCGGTGACATCTTTCCTCATCCTGCTTTATTTTCTGTCATATTGTTAAGAAAATGTCCCCTGAATAGGCTGTTTCCATGGAAACAAAAAAAAGTAATGGTACAGTTTTAGACTCTGTAGTTACAATGGGCTCCATACTTCATACTATTTGTCTGTATTGCATTCATAGTCATATTATCCACATGATAAATATGCATGTTGAGTGTACTGGGATTTGCAGAATTAAGAATTTGGACACAGTGTGTGTGTCATTATATTGGGACTCGTGTAAGAACCACTTGTGCAAACAGATTTGTTCATAAAGGAATAGTTGCAACATTTTGGGAAACACTGTGCTTATTTGCTGTCTTGCTGAGGGTTACATGAGGAGATCGATACCAGTAACTTCCTGGAGTCTCGACTGGTTGCCTGGCAACTGGTCTCACCCATGAAACAGTCTGGCACAAAACCCTTGCAGCTTTTTACACTTTCTTTATGTGTGGATTAAACAAACAAGATATTATGTGTTAATAAGTGAGCTTTAGAGGCGCTGGTAGGCGGATTTAGTTGCCTCCAAACATAGCTGGGCTAGCTGTGTTCAATTTTCATACTAAGCGAAGCTAACTAGCTGCTGGCTGTAGCTTCATGTTTGCCAGATTTGAGAGCAGTAACAATCTTCTCATCTAATTTTTGGCAAGAAAGCAAGCAAACTATTCTATATATATAAGTATTTCACTGCTGTAAAAAGGTACTTTCATAAAAATGGGCTGGCTATGCAGTAGAAAGACACAACTGCTTTTGAATTTTTTGCTGCATGATCAGAGAAGAAGGGCTGTGGCCTTCAGTTTTACTCAAGAGGTAGAAAAGCTACAACTACCAGAATGCACTGCACTGCACCTGACCAATAGAGTGCCGAAGTCACGCCCCTTCCGGTGGAGCTCATGGGACCTTAGATCGGAAAAAATATGAATGGCAGTGAATGAGGGACCTTAGATCGGAAAAAATATGAATGGCAGTGAATGAGGAGAGAAATATTATCTTTTGGTCCTTTTTTAGTTTAATTTTAAGGTCAAGAAAGTCATACTTTGTGGTAAAACTGTTGAGATATAAGCTTTTGAAAAAAAAGTAATTAGAAAAACTACACAGGAGGCGGTCGCGTATGTGACGTCATAGCCTTCGCTCGTTTCCTGCAGCTTGGAGTGACTGCAACCTGGCACAAAACACACAGACATCTTCAATCATAAATCGATTAATCATAAAACAGTGGAATTTCAGCGGGGAGGCCAAGCTGCAGGAAGCGAGCGAAAGCTATGACGTCACATACGCGACCTCCTCCTGTGTACTCTTGAGTCTTTCTAATTAAAAAGCTTATATCTCAACAGTTTTACCACAAAGTATGACTTTCTTGACCTTAAAATTTATGTTTTAAATTCATTAACAACATATTTAGATTTCATGTCGCAACTCAAATGGGAACAAAAGATAATATTGCTCTCCCCATTCATTGCCATTCATATTTTTTCCGATCTAAGGTCCCATGAGCTCTGCCGGAAGGGGCGTGACTTCGGCACTCTATACTGCATTCACGTGCTTCTTGGTTAGATTTTGTTCCAGACTTGTTGCATCCCCTAAAACTTCTAAAAATATTGCCTTACCTGACTAATGCTAATAAATAACTTTTCTTACTCATCCAGGTCACTCTACATGGACAGCAACTAATGGTTACAACCAAATACCATATTACAAATTATATGTCAACTCTGCAACTTGTGTACCAAGACTTTTGCGGATGTTCTGAGTTGTTATTTTGACTTGATGGGGCGGTCATGTGAATCTTCCCGGTCGGGAACTCATTTTTCCGATTATTTTATTAGCAGATGAAGGCAGGGCAATATATGCTCATGCTGGTGGATGACATAATGCAAGTTCCCATCTGAAAACAACATGGCGAGGGCTGGTAACAAACATTCTCAAACTACAGTTAAACAGTACACTAAAATATGTTTCTGACAACATTTAAGTTGAGAAATTGGCAACATAGTTACAGAATCTTGGTTTAGATTTGATCAGCACTGCCTAGTTTTACCGTTTGATATGAGGGTTTTTTTTTTTGCCTCTGTTTACACAATAAAGTAAGTAGTATAACACCTACTTCCTATTCACAAACTCTTGAAATACAGCTAAACAGTGCACCAAAATATGTTTCTGAAAACATTTTAGGTGAGAATTAGGCAATACAGTTTGGTCTGAGTTTGAGAAAGAAACGGACAGGTCTCTCTCTCGATCAACTTCTATACTTGAATGCGTAAATAAAATTTGTGGTTTGAGCAACGGCCCTATATAGCGAAGTATGACATCTGGCGGACTTGAGTCGGGAGATGAAAGGTGCTGGCAAGAAAAGTATACCACAGTTCGTTGGTGAAGATTCTCAGTCATCCAGGTCATGGTAATCGTAAGCACTTATGATATACCACAGTTCATTTGCACATACTACCCACATTGTTACGATACAAAGCTGGTTGAAAATCGGTAAAGTTTCCCTTTCAAAGGACAAACGAGTGACTTAAGAAAAGGTAATGCATTCACCAATTTCCTTGTGCTTAAAATTTTCCCTTAGCGATAAGAATCACTAGTTGTTCAGGTTTATTGTATGAGCCATGTGTAGTCTGCCTCTCTGCATAAAAGAAAATGTTCAACTTGAGAATCATAATGCAATGCACTAAATGACTTTGGTTGTTCTTTTATCTCAGACATGTTAGGATGTTACATACCTTGACATGTTTCGGTGGAAACTTCCGCCTTCCTCAGAAGTATCACTTGGTGGTGGTTGTGACGCGTCTTTATCAGCTGATCTGTCAATCAGCCAATATTAGGGAGGCGTGACCGTCCTGCAGATCAGCTGATAAAGACGTGTCACAACCACCACCAAGTGACACTTCTGAGGAAGGCGGAAGTTTCTGCCGAAACATGTCAAGGTATGTAACATAACATGTCTGAGATAAAAGAACAACTGAAGTCATTATCAGAAACTAAAGACATAATGAACACCATTGTTTTCGATGGAGGTGGGGGTTTTACAATGCGAGTACGATGTATGTTTGCTATTACTGCCCTACCTCCACGTCACTGGCATCCCACGTGTCCTGGATAGACTTGACCCGGCTGATGTGGGGGATGCTCCGGTGAAGGAGCGAGCAGGCCTGGCAAACAAACACGCCCAAAGTCAGCGACGCCCAGTCCGGCTCTGCAGGAGAGAGAGAGAGAGAGAGAGAGAGAGAGAGAGAGAGAGAGAGAGGGAGGGAGGGAGAGCCGGGGGAGCGTGGAAAGAACAAGCATGGAGGTGAAAGGAGGGGAATTGAGTTTGGGGAGCGGGAGAGGAGGGAGGAAATGAAATCGGGCAAAGAAAAATGATAGAGAGAATGGTGATGGGGTTGAAGAGAGATAAAGGAGGAGGGGGGAGAAAATCTTGTCATAAAAGCGCTGCAACAAAGAGAACACCGGCTCAAGGTTCAGGCTATAAATACTGAAAGTGCTGATGCTGGCGCTGTTAAGGGGTAATAGGAGCAAAGTAAATGAGGCAAATATTACAAGGGACTGTGGTTTAGTGTGTCCCTGCTCATAAAGGAGAGCAGGGCGGCAAAATATGATTTTGGGGAAATCCTATTTAGCTTACTGACAGGAAACAGACCGCCTGAGATCTGATCAGAACTCAGCCGAGGTAGTTATCAGGTTAGGTACATCGCCAGACTCCAAAATACACACATGGTGCGCCATGCAAAAAGACACACTCACATTTGTATGTAATATTTTGTACTTTAAAGGAGACGAGAAAAGCAGAAAAGTAAATCACACACACATCCTGGCATGCACGTACACACACACTTATGCACAGACCATATGCTGCTCATTGCCAACATTAGCACGTGACTAAACACACACTTCAACTACAGCTCCAGATAAACCAACAGCCTCATCAGTAGTCAGACTGAATGTGCAAAAAGGAAAGAAGAAAATAGGGTTTTTTTTCCTCCTCTCTGCAGCATGATACAGCAGCAGCAGCATCCGTGGGTGTTCAGCAAAGGTACATTTGAGTCACTGTATCACACGTAGACTTTGATTCTGTCCATGCAAATGAAGTTGTCAATGTCAGAGATGCAGAGTGTCAGAGACGGTGACAGAGAGAGAAAGACGGAGTGTGGTGAGAGCTGAGTGTCAGAAAATGAGATGAAAATGCAGATTGCACTGAAGGTAGATATAATCTGATCTGTGCAAATTAAAGCTCAGTGGGTAAATTTAAAAAAAAAGCATTTTAAGAGCCCAAGTTCATAAATGTAACATCAGTGGCTTTTGGACACTCAGTTGAATGTCACCTTGCACTCTGGGAAATTGGGACGAGCCTTTTTCACCATTATCTAACATTTTAAGACTATAAAAATGAATCGGTTCATCAAATAATTACCAGAATAATTGATCACATGCAACCTGATGAATAACTACATAAATGTGTTCTTCTAGTTCATAATAATTAATGATGTTGGGAAGTATAAAGGCTGCAACTAATTAAAAAGATTACTTTCACTATCGATTAATCTGTCCATCATTTTCTGTTTTCTAATACAAAGACAATCTACAGGAAGGTGGTCAGCTGCTGTGTAAAAGAAACAAAAAACTGCTGCCTACTAGGTCGTATACAAATTGGGATCTGATGATCATTTTTTCTGCTGCAGCTAATATTCATTTTTAGTACCACTTAAACTGTCAGTTACATTTCCAGAGTCCAAGGTGACATCTTTAAAAACAATTTCTTTCGTTCTATCAACCATCAAAACCCATTTATCTTCAATTTACTCTAATATAAAATAGAGTGTCAATCAGTCAGCCTGTCCACCACTTTGACCCAGCCTGAAATATCTCAATAACTAAATAAATTGAATAGATTGCAATGAAATTCGGTAGAAGCCTACGGACTTTAGTGACCTCCTGACTTCTCATTGAACGCCACCAGCAGGACAAAGTTTTCACCTATCCAGTGAAATATGTCAACATCTACACCATGTATTTGTACAAGAGTTGGGCCGATTTTTTGTACAAACCAAACCAGATGGAATTTATGCAAACTAGAAAGTTCATGTGTTTGTTGAGGTGAGTAGATGAGACTAGAGGGATCTCTCAAGCCCCTTTTATACAGCCTGTTCAAGGTGGGACTTTTACAATGCTATTCTGCCTTGCCATTCTCTATAAAATGTACAAACATAAAATTGGGGGGCATTGTGGTTCTGCCGTTAAAGTGGTTCTAATAGAGCTAAGTCTCATTATGTTCCACTCGTCTGCTGAGACAAGTGCAACACCAAATGGTAAAATTCCTCATAGCAGTCTTGCCTGGTGTTTGACGAAATATCAAGCCGGTTTGGAAGTTTTTACACCTGCCCAACCTTAATTGCCTCAAAATTTGGAATGCACTTTCATGTTCAATTCAGTCAGTCAATCAATTTTATGTATAAAGGCCAATATCACAAATCACAATTTGCCTCACAGGGCTTTACAGCATACGACATCCCTCTGTCCTTAGGACCCTCACAGAGGATAAGGAAAAACTCCCCAAAAAAAACCTTTAACAGGGGGAAACAAATGGTAGAAACCTCAGGAAGAGCAACTGAGGAGGGATCCCTCTTCCAGGACGGACAGACGTGCAATAGATGTCGTACAGAACAGATCAGCATAATAAATTAACAGTAATCCGTATGACACAATGAGACAGAGAGAGAGAGAGAGAGAGATGGGAACTGCCCATTGGTCCGACAGCCCATTGGTCCGACATCCCATTGTTCCGACCATATTAAACCCATTGTTCCGAAGTCCGTTCCGAAATCATCATGATGCCCTGTGGTTAAGGTCTGGTTAGGTTTAGGCACAAAAACCACTTGGTTAGGGTCAGGAAAAGATCATGGTGTGGGTTAAAATGAAAAAGAAAGTGGCAAACACATAAGCTGTGAGCCTGCTCCGCCTCAAGCCTTTCCCAGCTGACCCAGAGCTGGTCGCGGCGCACCATCATGGTAGAAATACGCCTGCCGGAAGCCGTTCAGCACCGCGGATCGTCGGACTAATGGGATGTCGGACCAATGGGCTGTCGAACCAATGACATGGACCCGGCAGAGACAGAGAGAGATGCAGGACAGACGGTAAAGATGCATCACAGACTGTAGCCTATGTTCCTCTTAGAATTAAAAATGTAGTAACTCTGATGATCCCCTGATTTTTCATCTAGTATCATTATCAGGTCAAATTCGGACCAAATTCCTCGATGACTTTTGCATCAGCCACAGCTATATTTGTGGCTACGTACTAATTAGCAAGCATGCTAACATGCTATCCTAAGATGGTGAACATGGTAAACATGGTAAACATCCTCCTACACCTCCTAAACATGTTTGCATAGATGCTATGAGCGTGTTGGCATGCTGAAATTAGCATTTAGCCAAAAGCACCACTGCATTAGTATGGCCGCACAGAGCTGCTAGCATCTTAGCCTTGATGCTAAATAAATAACAGATAATTAAGGGATTATTAAAAGTGTTGCTGATTAATTTTCTGTGGACTGATGATCAATTGCTTCAGCACTAATGTAAAGAAATGTCTTTTTTAGTTTTTTTGTTCATGAGCATGGCATTCATGAGAGCCTGATAAACGCTGATGTTATACCAGTCAAGTTAATTAACAGCTAATAAAAACATTTTTGATAAGAATCGAATGCAACAGAGATGACCTTTTACAGTTTAAGAATTAAACTACAGTGTAAGCCAGTGCCAATATATCTATTAGATAAGCTCAAATCAGCTTTGGCCAATGTAGCCTAATAATCAGGCTCTATTCAGGATGTTGGAATATGTGAGTGTGTATTGCTCAGTATATTTGCTCTCGTGTTAACATGCAAGGTGTATGCACAAGCAACCAAGAGTGCCATGTCCTCAGCGGGCAACACTCAAAAGTCACCACGTTCTCTCTCCATCGCACTCTCTCAGCAGCTGCCATTTCTCCATTTCTCACACAAGGAAGCCCTCAGCGTGGTGCACCGCAGCCATGTGAATACACACACGCACACACTGTGAGAGCGTGCATTACTCAAGGGAATTATATGAGAGCCAATAGAGAGGGAGAAAGGAGGAGAAGAGGGGCAAAAAAAAAAAATACTACACTTGCATTTCTCTGTCCTCTGGAGGCTGGAGAAAGCATAGATGGGGATACCACAGAGCCTGACTGGGGAGCAGCAGGGGAGAGGAGATGAGGAGGTGATGGAGGAGGAGAGGTAGGAGGCATGGAGGAAGGGAAGGGAGGAAGAGTGCAGGTTCTTTATCATGCAGAGACGACGTGAGCACATATCCCCGCGGGGCTGTTACTGGCATCTACGATAATCTTCCTTCGATTTATCTCTTTTAACCCAGGACAAGTAGGCAGTATTTTTATAAATGTCACCTAATCTTTAAATCATTCTGGATTGTGATTAAGCACAAAGCACTCGAGATGGCATTTTGATGTGAACAAATCAAACCACTTGCTTTTTTTATTCGTTAGTTACATCTCCTTTTTTCTGCCAGCAGCACACACACACGCATAATACACACCTACACACAACCCTGCTGACACGAAAACACACAACCAGCCATTCTGTGGTGAGGTCATCGCTGTCTGAGTCAGGCCTTATGGAGAAGCAGACAGCACTCATGGAGATTACTGTGGCCGCATGACTGACTAACCGCACACACACATACACACACACACACACACACACACACACACACACAGGGCTTCTTCCTCTACATGTTCAGAGATGTTTCTCAACAGGATTACTGCGAACAACAGATGCACAGCCGTAGCGAACAGGAGGTGGGAAACTCCTGATGTAGTGTGACTCTGCCGTTTTGTTTCGTGGTGCATATGCTGTTTGAGGCGTGTTTGTTAAAGAGCTGCTGCTCCGTCTCTGGGGAACTGTTGAGAGAAAAACGTCAAGTTTCGCAGGAGCTGCAGCGTTTGGTGGAGAGACAACAGAGCTTTTGATTCGACCGCACAAGGTTGAAGAAAGAAGTGCCTGTGGCGTTACACTGCAGGGCAGATGCGGGATAAATGAATGAGGGGGCATTTATACAATGGCAGCCCCTGTGCCTGTGAGCATTCGCAGGCACTTTTCTGCATCTGCAGCAGTTCATTTGTATGTCTGAACGTACACACATCAGTCTGTCAGAGGCTGCTTCATGGTGGGGGTTAATGACTTGACAGTGGGGCCAGCAGAGGTTGTGACCCTCTGGTGTCTTGGCTAAGCCCCTCAGGCACCAGCACAGGCTTTTCTTTCTACAGCAGTGATTACAATCTTATATTTTACTTAACTTTTGTCTAACCTCAGCTTGACCCTGGGTTTGTAAAATGCCCAAGGCTTTTATAAGAAAATCATCAAGGTTTTCTACATTTTTAGAGGCTGACTTTTGTAGCTGCAAGAGTGAACATTAAATATAGTATACACATCAAATATCCCACTCGAATCTGTTGAATTGTGTCTGTGCATAGCTACAATTTGTGTTACATTACATGCTGCCATGGTGAGAGATTGATGATCATTACTGGGTAGGTTTCCTAAATGATTCCCTGTGTGCTAATGACATGTGTCATTAGCTTTCCTAGTGATTCACACAGCTGAAATTTATCTGTTATGCTTCAAGTGTCTGCATTTCCTTTTTCTGACACAGCCTCTTCAAGAAAATATGTCAGTGTCTGCTACGCCACTGTAATCAGACGTCAGGATGCCTTGGATACTCCAAACAGTATGTTTTGCTTGTTGAGTCTATTTTTTTTTATTTTTTTTACTTTTTACAAAGGGTTTATAAAGCAAAGAAACACAACCTTTTTGATACATTAAGCATATTTAAATATCAAATCAAATATGAAAACAATCATTAGAGATGGGAACTGAGAACTGGTTCCAAATTGTCTGCTCCATCAGAACCTTATGCCTCCAGGCTTATCAGTTCCTTTCATCCATGCTGGCAGGTTTTCCTGACAGTTGCACATTGCAAAACAATGACATGATGCTGAAACATCTCTCTATGTGACATGGGCTTAATGTGTATTTGGCACTCTACGCACCAGTGCCACCGTTCCCACCCAAGCAGCATGATCATTACTGAAGGTAAATATCCTATGTTATAATAACATCAGTGTCATGCTTAGTCACATGCATGCTTTTTTTTACTGTGTTTCGACACTGTGTTCAGACTCAAAATAACTAGAATTACTGCCTCAGCAAAGAACAGCACAGGTGGACACCCAAGATTAGTGTCACCAATATTGTATCCGACCAAATGTCTTCCCTTCTGTTCCTGAGTTATGGCAAAGAATGATGGCCAAAAAATAGTTTTGCAGAACATTGTGATGTCACAGTGAAGCTGAAGTTTGACCTTTTGGATATGAAATGTCATCACTTCATAGTTTTATCCTATTAGACATTTGTGTGAAATTTTGTCATAATTACAGTATGGAATATTGAGTTATGGCCAAAAACATGTTTTTTAAGGCCACAGTGACCTTGACCTTTGACCACCAAAATATAATCAGTTCAGTGTTGAGTGTGAGTGGATGTTTGTGCCAAATTTGAGGAAATTCTCTTAAGGCATTCTTGAGATACTGAGTTCACAAGAATGAGGCAGACACAAAGTCACAGTGACCTTGACCTTTGACCATCAAAATCAAATCAGTTCATCCGTGAGTCCAAGTCAACGTTTGTGCCAAACGTGGAGATATTGTGTTCACAAGAATGGGACAGATGGACGGACGGACAAATTTAATGTCTCAGGCTATGGCTATCGCCAGCACAGAGGGATAAATAAAACAGTTGTGTTGATGCTAAAAGCCTTTGTAAACCTTGTTTATTTTCTTCACAGAAAAAAGATCATGAATCGATAAGGGAACTGATAAAGAATCAGACTGATAGGCAGAAGTATTAATAGCACTGGTATCAATAAAATCTTATCAATTCCCATCCCTAACTATCATGCAATCCCTAAAGTCACTTCACTGGACAAAAATCAGCTCCAATATGACACGGAAATATGACACTTGAGTGGACACGCTCATTTTTTGCCCCTTTTTTAAATAGTGTGATGCAATGACACTCAAATATTAGTCGGCATGAGTCTGAAAGGGAGCCTGAATAAGTAACCTATATAAAATAGAAGTAACCACCAAAACATTTTCACTGGCCCCCATGCTGCTTTGAACTGTGTACTAACCCTGTTTTCTCGAGCACATCAATGGTGAAGGTGACCAACTGATTAAAAAGAAAAAAAAACAAAAAACAGAAAGGCATACATGTCTACTGCAGAGTTGTGTATATAGTTTTAGTCTACTGGCAATGGGAAGGGAATCTATTACCTATTTTAGTGGGATTTCCTGCGTTTAAAAACCTTACATACATGCACTAATTTCAGTGGGAAAAGTGTATAAAATTGTTGGATGGTGAAATGGAGCACTGCATTAGTTCCAGCAGAGCACTTTAGTCACACTTACATTAGCTGATTGGAATCAGCTGCTTCATTCATACTTTACCCTCAGTGGCCCATTCATTAGCTGCTTGACTGCCAACTGACTAAAAACATCCAGTCATATTCACAGACCTCTGTGAATATGACTGGATGTTTTTTTACAGCACAATCATCATAACTGACCATGCGTCTATACTTTTATTCCACCTCTGCTCACGACTGCAGCTCTCTCTACCTCAACCTCATGTGCAGAGTCTTTTGTACTGGTGACTTCACTAAAATGTAATGTTCATGTAAGATTGTTTGTATTTATCAAAGGTAGATTAGCTTTTCCAGCAGGATACTTGTTTCTTCTCAGATACTTTGTGAGCTCCCTCGAACAGAAGAGCCATTTCTATCAAATCTATCTGCGTAACCATCTGCTCTAAAATGTCAGTCGCTTGACGAATCTCTGAAACAGCTTGCTGAAACAGACAGTTTGAAGGTCACTGGCTGGAATCTTGGAACTGTTGATGAAGTGTGGGTTGTCCTCAGCTTCCTTGATCAAAGTGCAGCATTTGATGACATAATACCCTTGTTTTTTCTTGAAAACAGCTCGAGCAAATACATCACACTTCATCTTGGTTAAAGATAACAGTTCAACCATACAGTATTGTATGTTACTGTATGGTATTCATCCCTTGAGGCTACTGGACTCGATATTGCCTTGTTTTTAAAGTATGCTGAACTTTGGTGACCTGATTCCATCACTTTCCTCACTTATGCAGACGATACTCCGTTTTAAGCCACTTTCAGTCCAACTGATCTGTCAAAGCTATCTAACTTTGATGCCTCTTAGCTGTTGAAAGCTCAATGACTAATTTTCTCCTAAATTTAGATACAGCAGAAATGTTCACCTTAAGAAACAAAGGTCACTCCATTGTAACATTTACGTGAACTTTAAAAGGTTCCCCATTTTATGCCCTCTACCCTGGGAGCAACATTTGGAACAGATCTAATTTTCAATAGCATAATAATTTCACTGCATTTTCCTATTTTCAGCACTGTAGGTAAGATCAGACTGTCCATGACTTATTGATACAGCTCCCTAAACAATAGGGGTATAAATCGCTAGCTTCATCATGATACGATATTATATTGATTTGTTTGGATGACAATACGATGTTTGCCGATTTCACAAAGTCTGTCACGATACGATTTCGATTCGATACGATTCAGCAGCCTGCGATCGGTATGACGCGATATCATATGATTTGACCATTTTATTTCTGAGCTCTGTTTGTTGTTTGAGCCGAGGCGCGCTTGCCCAGAAATGGTCACACAGACGTGCTATGTGAATTTCAAAATAAAGTTGTATCTTTAAGATGACGATATGGATCGATGTTTTCATTTTACTTCGATGTAATCGGATCGTTAATCAATGAATCAATGTATCGATGTGGATCGATGTATCGTTATACCCCTACTAAACAAATGCTTTTTTTAACTGCCAATGTCTTGTACAGTAATGGCAATTTTTTTTCTGGCTCTATAACCCATTTTAAAATAATCCAGTGCGTGTTTTAACAAGTTGGTAGGCTTACCTGTATAGCTCCATTATTCACCTATCCTCTCTGGCTTCAAATCCATGTGGAGGCTGATTTTAGATTGACCCTCATATTGTATCAAGGACTTGCTCCACTATACTTATCAGAACCCTGAATTACTCCTGTGTAGCTGCCTGGTGGATGACAGTAAATCACTGTAATTTTACTGGGTAGCTCCTGGTTGTGAATAAAGCAAGATGTTGCCGAAAAAGATGGCACACTGCCTGTTTGTCAGGCAGGAAAGTCTTCCACCTTGTATCATCAAAAGTGTTGGAGCCACTAGGATTCTCCAGTTTGTCTCCAATTTGAAGGCAACTTCCTGGTAGAAAATTTAGATATGGGGCGGCAGTAGCTCAGTCCATAGGGACTTGGGTTGGGAACCGGAGGGTCGCCTGTTCAAGTCCTCGTCCGGACTAATAATATGGAGCGTGGACTGGTAGCTGGAGAGGTGCCAGTTCACCTCCTGGGCACTGCCGAGGTGCCCCTGAGCAAGGCACCGAACCCCCCAACCGCTCAGAGCGCCTGTCATGGGCAGCCCACTCTGACATCTCTCCACTTAGTGCATGTATAGGGCCAGTTTGTGCATGTGTGTGTTCGGACCTGTGTGTAATTGACAACAGAGTGAAAAATTGAATTTCCCCTCAGGGATTAATAAAGTAAAGAATAAAGTCAGTTTTGACGTCTCTGGGGTTAGAGGCAAAACTTTGACATGATGTTTTGTAAATCCTCCGTTGACGATGGGTGCATTTGGTTCCATGTAAAATACTTGCTTCAGTATGCTATGGTCCCTTGAATGAAGGGGCAATTCTTAAAGAAAGATTACTGCTGAAAAAGTGAAATTCAATTCCAATTTATATGAAGCAGTATACAATTGAGTAAATTCTCTCTCATTCTGCTGTTCTTCCTCTCTTGTTCATGTTATTCCTAGTCCTGTGATACCGTGCGTGAATTATAGGTGCGAATTCCTTTCACTGGACCGGTATCTGGGGAGTATGGTACAGGTGTCTTTCCCTTTCTTTGAGCTTCCTGGGAAGTAAATCATGTGGGAACATGACCTGTCACACCTGAAATAGGATCATGGGATCACACCTCTGCCTTCTACTACAGAGGAATGGAAGAAATACTGGAAATTGCACTTTATTCCTATCATGGGGATAGGAATAAAGTGGATAGCAATGGTATACAATGCTAGCTTTGAGCATGAGGTACCGCATGAGGAGGTCACAGAGGTTGAAGGTGTGCCTACAAATCTAAGTCAACATTTAATTACCTTATCAACCTGCAAATAAAACAAGACAATACATCTATGTGAAGGTGGAATCCTCAGAATAAAATCTATAATTTGTGCAGCAAACACATTACCAGCAATTTAATTGGCTAGGGCCATATCTCACTTGTTCACACTAGTTTTTATCTAGACTCTTGCAATGAGAAATGCAGAAAAGTTTTTTGTTTTCTTCAACTTTTCTTTAAAAAACATTGAAAAACAGTCTGGGAAGCCACAAGCGGGCTGCCATAGGAGCCTGAACCCCCTCCTATCTCATCATAGTTCCTGCTGTTTCTGCTGTTCAACAAACACCTTCCTCACACCTCAGAGGACTGCTGAGGCTTCTCTCCGGAGGGAATTACTCATTTGTGTGTCCTTAGCGAAGGGCAGAACTACAACGCTGCTGAGCTACAGAGAAACCCTGCCGTATAAGCTCCCAGCTCAGCCTTGCAGTGGGTCTCATCTGAGCACACCAGCAGAGAAAAGATAGGGGGGAAAAAGGCAAAGGTAAGGAAGGGCAGAGTAAGAATGACTAAGCATAAAAAACGGACAAGCGGTTTTGCCACTTTGTGTGTGTTTTCAGACCAATTACTGCAGGCTGTCTGACTGCTTAATGGATGCTGTATCTGTGATGGGAAGATAAGACAAGGGTAAGGACAGCCAGGTCACTGCTGATGATGTGATAGTCTGTCTTTACTCTGGAAGCCTGCAGATTCACATACAATAGAGGGGCTTCATGTGATGTAATGCAGCAGCCATATTGGAGATCATCAGCTTTCCATTGCTTTTCTAGTTATACCAAATTGGTTAGTTTCTGTGCTTGTTTTGAGGGAAACATTTATCACGATAAAGCTGACTCCATTTTTGCTGAGGTGATCGTCACCTTGGGTGGCACGGTGGTGTGGTGGTTAGCACTGTCGCCTCACAGCAAGAGGGTTGCCGGTTCGATCCCGGGTGCGGGAGCCCTTCTGTGCGGAGTTTGCATGCTCTCCCCGTGTCAGCGTGGGTTCTTTCCGGGCACTCCGGCTTCCTCCCACAGTCCAAAGACATGCAGATTGGGGACTAGGTTAATTATTAGGTTACTAGGTTACTAGGTTAATAATTGATAACTCTAAATTGTCCGTAGGTGTGAATGTGAGTGTGAGTGGTTGTCTGTCTCTATGTGTCAGCCCTGCGATAGTCTGGTGACCTGTCCAGGGTGTACCCTGCCTCTCGCTCAATGCCCAGGCTCCAGCCCCCCTGCGACCCTCAAGAGGATGAAGTGGTTAGATGAATTAGAAATAGAATGAATGATTGTCACCTTGCTAGCTATAGCAAGTTAGTTTAACACATCTGGGTAGGGGTAACTGAAGTGTATCTTCACACACTTACACCTGAAGCCAGTTTAAATTAGTCATGTGGCTTTTTCTCTGTTTCAGCCCTCCATCCACAGTCATTTTTACTTTTTGTAAATAAAATTACCTATGACAAGAATTTAGAATTCAGAATTTAGTTATCTCATCTGCTACCAGCCCAGTTGCCAGAAAGTGTTGGCATTGTACGTTTCTGCAAACCACAGAAATATTTGTACATTTCACACATATATCAGCGTTTCTAATGTGACGCAGTATATAAGCTGACTTTGTCTTGGGGAGATGGAGGAGATAGAGGGGATGGAGGACAGCGTGACACCTTAAGGCAGACACCTGTCAAGCTGCAGACCACCGTTCCAAACCAACAAACAACAAAAGTGGTTGTTTTTTAGCAAGGCATCACTGTGTTACCACCACGGATAGTATCTGAAAAGCACTTGGTTTTTACTAAGACATCACTGTATCTTTACCAAGACATGGGTGTGTTTCCACGAGGCATGGTGCCACACAAGGTGTTTGGTCTTTACCAAGACATTGCTGTTTTTTCCAAGAAATTTTTTTACTAGGACATCACTGTGTTTCCCCTGGAGATAATGCCACAACAAGTGTTTTTTAAAAACTTAGACATCCCTGGATTTCCACCAGGAATAATGCCACGAAAAGAGGTTGTTTTTTTACTGAGACCTTGATGAGTTTCCAGCTGGTAAAGTACCACAAAAAGCAGTTGGTTTATACCAAGACATCACTGTTTTTTACCAAGACGTTGTGTTTCCACCAGGGATAGTGCCACAAAAAGCGCTTGGTTTTCATCAAGACATTGGTGTATTTTCACTAGGGATAGTGCCATGAAGAGCAGTTGGTTTATACCAAGACATCGCTGTATTTTTACCAAGACTCCGCTGTGTTTCCACTGGGGAAAATGCCATGAAAAGAGATTTTTTTTTTAAACTGAGACATCCCTGTATTTCCACCAGGAATAGTGCCACAAAAAACAGCTGTTTTACTGAGACATTGCCGCATTTCCAGCTGGTAAAGTGCGACGAAGACATCGCTGAATTTCCTGCCATGATAGTTAAATTATTTGACTGACAAAGTGGGGGAGTAACTGATTACAGTACATTTAATTTTGGGTAATGTGATCAGATTACAAATGAATGTAGGTGCCATCAGCCCCGATTAAATTGTACAAACTGTGACATTTAGAAATACCAAATAAATCAGTGCTCCTTGAGTAACTGAGAAGACATGACGATATCTTCTCAGTTACAATTCTAACATTCGTCATTTATCAGTCATATATCAGTCTAGATGGCTCGTCCTGATAAAGTGTATGTCTAGGTCCACACAGTTACAGCCTACTTACGTATCCACCCTATGTCCTTGGTAAACTTAGCTCACATCTACTTCTGTGCAATACATGTTTGTCTGTGTCCTTTGCTGTGTTGAGATGATTTGTGGTGTTTTGAGCTGTAATGAAACTCTGATGTTTTCCTGAAAAAGCCACTGAGATAAGATACTGTCCCCATCTGGGACAGAGCCGACGAGCCAGCATCAATAATTCATATCTTGACCATTATGAGATATGAATTATGAGCCTGGGAATGCCTGATCTGGTAGCAGAGGGATGGAGAAAGATAAGTCTGGTTGATGGATGGCTATCCTAACACTTTTCATCTGTGCAGCCAGCTCTCCTAAAATTTCCTGAAGTGAGCCCAGTTTTCAAATGCAAATATGCAAGAAAGCAGCTGTTGGATTCACCGAAGTTCTACTGTTGACCACATAACAGCTTCAGTAGTTGTTGTGTTTATGTGCCTTGCTCAAGGGAATCTAAGCACTTGTTGAGAGATAAGACAGCATATATGAGTCACAGCACCAGCTGAGATTTTCCAAGCTGTGATCAATCAGTCACCCTGCAATTACCAGCATCTCTGACTATTTGGCAGCTGCTGCACAACACGGAACATCTGTCCTGCCTTCGCTTCACCGAGGCTAAATTTGATTTCTGCAAAGGTGAAAGTGGCAAAACTGATGAACAATCTCAGCAGGGGAACAATCAGAGCCGATGTTTCCTCCAGGCACCGTGGATCATTGCAGAACAGTTTAGGTCAAATAAGGCCATATGTGTATTGGTAATTGTGCTAATTTTCCCCAAACAAGACTCTGGAGGCACGAACGTCTGCAGCCATCTCTGTGAGGCTGTGCGAAGGCACAGTGGTGCTTTGAGCTAAATGCTAACACTAGCACGGCAACATGAATACAGTGACAATGCTGTTTATTGTGTTCACCATTTTAGTTTAGTGTTAGCATGCTAGCATTTACTAATTAGCACTATGATGCAGCTGAGGCTGGTGAAATGTCACTAGTTCTGCAGGTACTTGGCAATCATTGACCTGATTATTGAACTAGAGGAAATTATCAGGGAACATTATCAGGTTATTGCACTTCATTTTATCAGTACCCATGAATGTGGGAAATGAACCAAATTTTGGCCCAATCCATTGCGTAGATGTTGAGATATTATACAGGATAAGTAAAAACTTTTATTCAGTCCTGGCGCTAAAGAAAAATTGAGGGGATCACCAAAGTCAGTAGGATTCATCCTCTGGGAACCATGATTGTCTGAACCAAATTTCATAGCAGTAAATGAAACTGTTGCTGATACATTTCATTTTTCAGTCATTAGGCAACATCCTCTTGGAACCATGAATGTCTGTACAAAATTTTGTTCCACTCCATTTTGTAGAGATATTCTACAGGATAAACAAAAACTTTAATTCACTTGTGAGGCTAGAGGCTAATTGAGGGGATCACCAAGTCAGTAGGATACATGCTCTGGGGACCATGAATTCTTGTAAAACAGTTTGTTCCAATCTATTACATAGGCCTAGTTGTTTAGATATTTTACAGGATAAGTAAAATCTTTAACCTGCTGGTGGTGCTAGAGGAAAAGTGAAGGGATCAACAAAGTCTGTAGGATTTATTCTCTGGGGACCATGAATGTCTGCCAATCTGTCGCGTACAGGATTAGATATTTTACAGGATGACTTAAGAACTGTAACCTGTTGGTGGTGCTAGAGGACAAATGAGAACATTGCCAAAGACGGTGCGATGCATCCTCTGGGGACCATGAATGTCTATACAAAATTTTGTGCCAATTCGTCAGGTACATGTTGAGATATTTTACAGGATAACTTATAAACTGTAACCTGTTGGTGGTGCTAGAGGACAAATGAGAAGATTGCCAAAGTTTGTGGAATTCCTCTGGGGGCCATGAATGTCTATACATGTTCCAATCCATTCTGCAGATGTCGAGATGTTTTACAGGATAAGTAAAAACTTTAATTCACTTGTGGTGCTAGAGGAAAAGTGAGGGGATCACCAAAGTCAACAGGATACGTCCTCTGGGGTTCATGAATGTCTGTACAAAATGTTGCACCAATCTGTCAGGGACATGTTGAGATATTTTACAGGATAAGTAAAAACCTTAACCTGCTGGAGGTGCTAGAGGACAAATGGGGAGATCACCAAAATCAGTAGGAGTCATCCTCTGGGAACCATGAATGTCCTTAAAAAATACCACGGCAATCTGTCCAATAATTGTGAAGATATTTTAGACCAAGTGTGAATAAACTTGCTATATGACCTGCAGTTATATAAGTTGGTGGTACTGAGAAGCAAAAGGCCACATAAAAATTTCAGATACTTTAAAGCTGCTTGTCAACACACACACACACACACACACACACACACACACACACAGCACCAACCGTGAGGAGAGGAGCCATTTCTCTACTTATTTCTCAACAAGATAACACCCTCTGGTCAAAATGAAATCCCTCTTCAAGTGTCCACCGCTCAGAACAAAGCTATCTAATTTTGCGAGAGCGCCTCCGGCTCCAAAAGCTGCTCCGAAACAGCCAGTCCTCAGAGGAGCCGTAACCAGGGCCAAGGAACAGGCATCCTGGGCGGGCTCGGCTCCAAACACTGGGCGTACGGCCCGTACTGAAGCCTCTGTGGCCACTCACTGGTTTATTGCCATTTCAGTGAGAAGAAAGGAGGAGGGGGGGTGAAGAGAAGGGAGGGAGAGAGAGGATTAAAGGGGGAATGCATGGGGAGAGGATAGAGAGAGAGAGGATGGAGAGGTGAAGAAAGGGATGAAGCTGCTTAATGGAGAATAAATAACCCTGGTAAAATTAGTGCCATTTACATGAAAAACAAACACACACAAACACACACACACACACACACACAAATGCACACAGTGGTAATTACAGAGCTGTATGGTGTTGCTGACAGTGTAGAACATGATGACACCAGACCACAACACCAGCAAAACACACACTGTGGACACACTAATAACTGTGGAGGGGATAGTTGACATGTCTTTGTGCACCCTCACACACCATGACAGCCACACACAGGAGTGTTTTATGTGTTTATGGCTTAGACCAAGTCCAGAGTCCAGTCTCTATAGGCCTCATTATACCTGCATATAGGGTGTTTTCAGGTAGATGTGTGCTGTCAGGCCTTTGTCATCATATCTGGACCACATTCATTCAGACTTGTTGGGTTTCAAAGCACCAGTTGTCTCCTTTCACCGCCTTAATCCCAGCATCTTACATGCATTAGTGTGTCTGCAGCTGCATGCACCGGCTCCATCAGATGTAGATTTTGGGGGGGTTGCTTACCTGGATTGCCGCAGTCCGCGCACGTTTCGTTCCCCGGTCTCGCCAGCACGTCTTGCAGGAGCCGGTTGTTCCCCTCCGGTTCCAGCGCCATGGTGAGTTTTATCCGTCCAGCCTCACCGCGGTGGGAAGAAGCCTGCCCAAGAACATCCGCTGTTGGAGTCCGACAGACAGACTGACTGCTCGATCACCTGTCACCTCCGATCTTAAGTGAGAGGAGGAGGAGGAGGAGAGAGACTGGAGGGAGGAAGGACCGGAGGAGACTGAGCGATCCGAGCCGGGGCTGGAGGAAACCTCTCTGTCTCTGTGTCTCTGTGTGTGTGTGTGTCTCACTGATAGCTTTATTACTGAGTCTCACTGACTGCATAATAATCAAGCCTATATGTTACCATCACCTCCTCCTCCTCCTCCTCACTCCCTCCTCCCCTGCCTGCCTGTCTGTCTCCTCTCCCCTCCACCCCTGGTCATATCTGATCAAAGTGAGACACCCAGCGGTGGAGTACCAGAACACATTTAAGTGTGCATCCCTACAATCTCTGAAAAGTCAGCCATTATCTTTGACAAGAAAGTACTTACACATGAGCTGTCTTGAAACCCAGCAGTGCAAACAACAACACAATTGCAGACTAATGCATGAGAGAAAAAAGGGGAATACAAATTAAAACAATTAAACAGGATATTTTTAATAATTTTACCTGGTTAATATTGTAGCCTACTTGTGTTTCTGCAGGCTACAGTATTTTATCATACTGTATTATTATTTAATTTTGTGGTTTTTAGCCTTATGGTTTGCAATACATGGAAAAGCAAGGCAGCTTTATTTTATTAGCACATTTCATACACAAGAGCAATGCAAAGTGCTTTACAGAGCAATAAAATATAAAACATAATAAAGGATATAGAAAAGAGTAAAGACGAAAAAAGATATAAAAGGTAAAATTAATTACTTAATGATTTACATTTTTTAAAATCACCATTAAAAATAGCAAAAGTGCAGACAAGGTGTGCAAAGATTAAAAGATTATTTAAAATTATTTAAAATTGAGTTTAAAAATAAGGTTGCAGTCATCACAGGAGTAGACAGTGTAAAAAATTTTTTTTCCACTTTTCTTAATTTCTAGAACATCATTTTGTGTATTATATTTAGTGTTATAAAAGACTATATTGTGTCGTATATTGTATAGGATTGTCCTCTTTTTATACAGCTATAGGGATTATTATCTGTTTGGTTCTCTGTTATTATACATTACACAGAAGTATGATTATGTGGTGAAAAAATAACCCAAATAAAGATTCATTTATAACAGTGGGATGTAAGACTACTTTTATTTTGTGGGACTGGAGTAGTAGGCCTATTTAATATTTTATTTTTTTATTCCTATGTCATTATGATATTTCACCATTTGGCCATTTTGTGTCCTTTTAATGTTGACTTTGCCTTTTAATTTATTAGTCTATCTGGTTTTCTGTCATTGTGCGTTTAAAGCTAGTTAAATCCATTTTATTTAAATAGCCCAATATCTCAGATCACAAATTTCCCTTTAGGGTCTAATTACAGTCAGGCGTTTTTAAAGAACAAAATGAAACCAGATCTAGTTCAGATTTAGTTAATAATTATGAGCTTATACAAAATTTTGGTGGTGATTTGCTGTTTCTTTGTAAAGTTAAAACGCCTAAATCGAAAACCTGATCGATCATCAATGCGATTCACTCGATTGCTAATGTCTGTTTGCTGCGACTGCCCCAGAAAAAATGAATACGTCATATTTACGCGACAACAGGGTGCTGCGTTGCCTCCGTATTTACAGAAATCTTGCGGCTTCTTAAAAGACAGACACTTTAAACAAAATAAAACATGTCTACCGCCATGAATTTCGGGTCGAAGAGTTTTAAACCTCGGGCTCCTGACAAAGGCTCGTTCCCTCTGGACCATTTTGGTAAGATGAGATGCAAAATGTCGTGTTTGTCCCTGTTGAATAACACTGTTTAAATTCAGTCTGCCCTGAGAGCTCCTGTGTGTTTGCAGAATGAATGTTTCATGAGTAAACTGTGAATTCAAGCAGAGACAGACATTATAGTCTGCAGCTGTTTGATAAACAAAGACCCGTCCATCGGTTTCCTCTCTGGAGACATGCAGCTGCCCTTTGACGGCTGAAAACAGGACCACTAAGGACACTGATAAAACTGCCCCTCACAGCTTGCCGTAGCTCGCGCTATATTGGTCATTTTTATAATATTTTACAGTAATTCAGCTCAGTTGTGGAAACCAAGTAATTACTTTGAAGTAATGTACTTTAGTAATATTTTGAAGTACTTGTACTTTTCGTAAATATTTCCATTTTCTGCTACGTCACATCTTCATTTTTACTTTTACTCTTACCTGTTTGCTAACTTTAGCTATTTACTAGATTGCCAGATTAATAATACAAAATGTAATGAACAAATTATGGTGTAATACATATGTCCATAAGTTTTATTGATCCTCAGTACGGAATTGGAAAGCTACACATATAGTAAGTAATATATATAAACTGTATAGGTCTACAAATTAATTAATACAGTCATATTGGTAAATTAAAATACCCTCACCTTTACCAGCTGAAATATTAAAGTGATGCACACATTAATGCATCAATAATCAAAATCCTATAATATATTTTATGCTGAAATGGGTCTAATGCAAAATGAGTACTTTTACTTTTGCCACTTTAAGTATATGTTGATTCTAATACTTTTATACTTTTAATACTGAATGCAGGTATTTGACTTGTAGCAGAGTATTTGTATACCGTGGTATTGTATCTGAGCACTTTGTCCACTACTGCTTAATGGTTATACATGGCAGGCTCATACTGGGCCTTAGCTAATACAGGCTGCTGTGTTCTAAATTAACAATCATTGATAAAACACACACACAGTCCAACAAACTATATTTGTGAGTTACATCTACCAGAGGACTCACAGTGCTGCTCCTTTTAAAACCCCTTCTTTATTACAGGAAGTAAAGTTTGGGCTCAAACTGTCTTTTTGTCAGGTGCAATTGAATCAAAGTGACTCAGGTTTGTGTCGAAGTAATTATCTTGTGTGGTGACAACCAGGCTGACTTAAGATAAAACCAATAATAGTACATCACAAAGGGAGTCATCTAAAGCATTACAAAATAAACAAAATACAGAGGACATTTTCAAACATATGACAAGGAATAATGTCTTACATCTCTACGGTTCGGCTGGACTTTGATGTTGATATGCTTTATTATTTCAGGAGAGTGTAAAGCCTTCAAGGATATATTTATGAAATGTCTGAGAGAAAACAGCTTTGACAACTCCAAGTGCCGACTGCAGTCCAAAGAGTACCTGGAATGCCGCATGGACAAGTAAGAAACCTCATTGAAAATACAGCTTACACCTCTTAAAATCCTTAGATCTGCCGACTGAGTAAACTGTAACACTGTAGTTATACCTTTACACGAGAATTGTAATTTTTCCTGAGAGCTGTCTTGTGTTTTCCAGTCAGCTGATGGCCAGAGAGCCTCTGGAGAAACTGGGATTCAAGGACCTGATGGATCCTCCGAGTCAAGCAGACAGAGACACTAAACCCTGACCTGTTACTGCACCACAGCTGCTGTTTCAGAAATGCAGTGATGGTATTGCTGGGAAATTTTTTATCAAACAATTTGTTGTGCAGATTAAAGGCAAAGACTGCTGTGAGTGTGAAGCTGAGGAGATTCGCTTCAGAGACTCTGAGACAGTGGGCCTGCGAGAGGACACTGTGGTTTGCTTTGGGGCCTTAGTTTGTTACAGAGAACAAACTAATTGTATCAATATTTTGTGTACATAAGATATGATATGTAATATATGGAGATGATATTTTGGCTTGTGAATAAATCTTTTGTTTTTAAACTAAACTGTGTGTGCAAATTGACTCAAGCAATCAATACAGTCAAAATGGTGACATCTGCTGGCAAGTCGTTGATATTGCATTTGTATGGCTGGACATAATCATGAACAGTAGAAACAGGTGGTCACTGCTTTTATTTTTTTTTTTTCACTGAAGAAGCAGTGAAATGAAAAACAAATCAAATTTTCATGTCGTAATTATGTGTCCCTGTGTTTATTGCTAATGTTACATACTAAATATGTGTCAGAAAAAAATCCTTTTCATTTTTTTTTTACAGTCAAAACCCCTCTCGTCTCTTTTGCTGTAAAATGTAAATGTGATGACTCATGTTAAACTCAAAACATAAAGTATCCACTCAAATGTGATCTAGGCTGGCTGGCAATACTCAGTAGAGGATGTTTCTATAGGCAACATGCAGGTGGCAGCTTAGAGTGCCACACAGATGAGGGTGCACCAAAATCCTAGCTCTAATGCTACAGCATTGATGGGCTTGATGGAGTGGAGTGTATGTGGAAAACATCTGTGTAAGAGAAAGTGAAAGACAAAACACATTTAGGATGCAGTAAAATAAAACTGAAAATAAAAAAAGAAGAAAGTTGAAATTTTGCACATGCCATATTCTTTCAGTTTGATATATATTGTTATTGTTTGTTAGCCAAGTTTGTCATATGTGTTTTGATTTTTAATTAGCTCGTTCTTGATTGTAATAAATACGATAAATATAAAAGGCTTTTCCTTTTGTTTGACTTTCCAAATAATGTTTAAAGTCTAATTTACTCAT
>NC_065518.1:27330184-27334755 GCF_006386435.1 Epinephelus moara | reverse complement strand
CCTTCACGACAACTGTACAGGGGGTACATTTTTTATCTAACTCATCCATTAATTTTTTTTAGTAATTCTTAGAGATTTTATTAACCCTTAATATAAAAAACTTTACATTTGTCCCATAGTATTAGAAGCAGATGAACCACTTAAATCTTCAGACATGTTTTGGTTTCCATTATCCTTTCTCCCATAAAATGACTGATATCTGAGCACATGTGAGGATGAGAAAAAGGATATTAACCCCAAAGTAGGAGACAGCACAAGTTTTGTTTTTAATAGTATAACCTGAATTCCAAGATATAAATTCAAGCCACATAAATTCAGACAGACTGGTTCAAAGTAAAATATTTTAGTGCTATAAACAGTGGTATTTCAGTTTCAACATGAGATATCAGTGGTGGTTGAAAGTGACGAAATTTAAACAGTGTTGCTGACCATGTACGTTTGTGACTGTCCATCATAGTGTGTCTTCTTACAGATTTTTTCAAACCATATATGGAGGAAAATTATTGACAAAATCACTGAGAAATATTCATAAACGTGTTCCTCTTTCTCTGGAATGGGTGTGTTTGTGTGTGGGTGGGGGGTGTACCTCCTCATATTGACCTCATTTATAAGGTCAGGGCTTTACTGTTTACATCACTGGCAAGTTTTTGACCAGTTAGTGTCCAGAATAAGGATTTCAATTAACCAGATTTCTGCTGTGCGGAGACACACTGTCAGTCTTGGACCCAGAATGCATTTCTCCATCAGCTGTGGACTGTCTTTTATGTGTGTAACCACACTGCTTTTCCTTCCTGCACAAGGTGAGTGTGACTTGAATACTAGTGAAGATAGACCACTAAAGTGAGTGTGATACAACAAATAATACTGTGTTAAGGCACAAACTGATTTGAAAACAAATTGCTAGGGTATACATATCTGATGGTAGCCATAATCACCCAATTTTTTATCACTGCGTGTGTTTTGCATTGCAGGTCAACCTACAGCATTTGTCTGCTGCATGTCAGTCTCAATGGCCCGCATTAGGGAACCTGTCGAAGCTTGCTATGAACAGAAGAAAGACACATTTCGTAATTGTAAAATACATGCATACATGTAAGTAAAAGTATTCGATTACACACAAGCTTCACTTTCTGCCTGTGTTTGACTTGTGCTGTACCAGATAATGTCTGGCACAAACTTTAAGTCACAATCTTGAAGATCTCCATTCTGTTCTCTTTGGGGGCTTCTCTGGTGATAAGCGGTGATTGCAGCTCTGTTTTTGCATCTCACTTCCCAGACAGTCTGCTGGTTAGCTCTGCTGACCCTCTCTGGCGGACCAAACAGAGCTGGGTTATGGAAAACACGTCACAAATGTTGCATTCATGTGCTCCGCAGATGTTCCCATTAACCAAATTAGGAAACAACGTGGAGGCTACAAATAAGATTTTTTTAAGAAGCATATAACAAGTTACATGTGAGCTTGAATTAAAAAAAAGGTTCTTAACATCAGCCAAACATTTACTTTCATCCGCCTTGTTCCTGTGTGAAATGATGTCACTGACTGTTGAAGTTGTTCCCACTTAAGGGGGTGTTCACGTGAATATTTCCAGTGGGGAACTCATAATTCAGAATATTCTGACACCAGATGAATGCTGTGAGCAGCTTGTGATTTTTTTTTGACTAATGTTAGATATGGTGATCGATACCTCTCTTATATCTGTGCTTTAATTATGCAGCTAAACACCTTGTTTGGTTTCTCATGTTGTCTTTCTACCTCATAGTTTGAAGGGTAACAGTGACCATCTCTATTGCGTGGACCCAGATGCCAGCTGGCTCCCAGAACGACTTGAGAGGTTAAATACAGTAAGTCTGGAGAACACACTCTTATTTTGAAATTTACAACTGAAAGAAACATATCGAGAAAATAATGTCCATGCAGATTTTTGTGTCTTTATATTTATGTTTTCTTTATTTTTTTTGTCTTTAGTCTTATTACTATTAACTATGGTCATTTGATAACACTTTGTAAGGTGGGATCTAGAATATACCCAGCCTCCCAAGGAACTCTGAATAAAATTGTCCTTTTATGGGTTTAGGTTTTATTGTGTTTGACAAATCAAATTCAGCAGAGGACATTTCAATTGCAATAATATGGAATTTTTAAAGCTAAAATTAACTGTTTCTCTCCACAGAGAGGAATAAATTGCAAAGTCTTGTGAAGACCCTGAACAGCAAAGATGAAGACGATGCACCGCTACCTTCTACGCAGATATCTTTACACTGGCACTTGTCCCTGTTTTATTTTTCCACTAACTAAGGTGCTTTATTTCTGCTGTTTTTACATACATTAAAAAATATTAGCAATGCCTTTGGCAGCAATCTCTACTGTCTTCTCATCTAATAAAGCTGATTTTGAAAAATTGTTGTCTTGGTGCCATTGTTGTTTAACAACATATATTGGTACACACAGCCCTAAAAATCTCTCTGGAAGATTTTAAATTTAAGAACAAATTTAAAACTTATAGTAGTTTGATAGTTTGACATTGTGGGATACACTCATCATTTTTTTGCTGAGAGTTACTTATAGCATAAATGTACTTTACAGGATAAATATGGAGCTATGCAGTCAACAGCCAGCTAGCTCAGCTTGGCATAGAAACAGTGGAAAACAGTTAGCATTGATCGTTCCCTTCAAAGCTAAAAATATCATACACCAACAGATATGTAGTTTTATGCAGACATAGTTGAAGTTTTATGGAGTCCAAAATGTAGAGCAACTTCTTTAATGTTCAGGAAAATATTAAGAGGATCCAAAAATGGATGGTAAGTCCTCTGAGTGTGTTTTGGTTGGAATTTTTTTAACCATATAACGAAACATATTGACAAACCATTGAGTAACCATTGATAAACACAACTGTGTTCCTCTTTCTCTGGAATGGGTGTGTGAAGGGGGTGTGCCTCCTCATATTGACCTCAAGGACTTTTTTTCTTGCATGTCAGGGCTTTACTGTTTACCTCCAGATTTCTACAGAGACGCATCATTTTGAGACCCATGATGCCATTCTCCTTTTACTGTGAACTGTCCCTCGTGTGTTGCTTGCACAAAGTCAACTCTGACTACCTATGACTTCTATGTTCTTTAAAGTGTAAGGGCCTTTCCATAGTCTGCAAGAACAGAGAAATTTGTTCTTTCTTGCAGGTCTGAGAGAAAAGAATGACGTCATTCTTTTCTCTCAGACCTGGTTTGGGAGTTCTTTTTTCTCGTGTGGTGTCCAAGCACTATTGTGTGATTAGTCAGAAATTTGAAGTGGGCTTGGTTAATGCGGAAAAGCGCGTATGACGTATGCAGCATAGGGAGGGGCCTATGAGGACTTTCTAGGAGTTCTGCACTTGAGTTTCTCGTGAAGAATGAAATGTCCTGGCCAGAACGAACATTGTTCTTGTTCTTGCCACCTCGAGAAAAAGAACACATTTCCCTGTTCTTGTGGAGTATGCATACGGCTTAACTTGAATAGGAGAATCTATCAAATCGTATCCGATAGATATTGGATAATATGTTCCAACCCTCACCGGTTGTCAAGAACTCTGAGTAGTGACCAAAAAAATGAAATCGCTGATACAAGAGGCTGAAATGAGTTTCACCAAACCAACTTCAAAGAACCCTTCAAAAGGGTAATGAACAAATTATGGTGTAATACATATGTCCATAAGTTATTATTGATCCTCAGTACGGAATTGGAAACCTACACATATAGTTAGTAATATATAAAAACTGCATAGGTCTACAAATTAATTAATACAGTCATATTGGTAAATTAAAATACCCTCACCTTTACCAGCTGAAATATTAAAGTGATGTACACATTAATGCATCAATAATCAAAATCCTATAATATATTTTATGCTGAAATGGGTCTAATGCAAAATGAGTACTTTTACTTTTGCCACTTAAAGTATATGTTGATTCTAATACTTTTATACTTTTACTTAAACAAAGAGAAACATTTGAGAGAGAAATCAAATGTCAGTTGTTGAGAAACATTCAGAGAGGAAGGAAAAAAACAAAGTAAACAATTACTGAGAACAGATTTTACTTCATCATTGTTGCATCACTGCTGTTCCTCTTCTGATGAGGTTTATGATTTTACATTTTCTCACGAAGCTCTCAGCAAGACAATAATTAAGCATATCATCTAAACTCGACCTTTTAATTGGAATGGCAACTATTGCTGTTGTGCCAAAGTTTCTAATGTTCCCTCTTTCAAGTTTTATATTATTCTTATTGTCTGTGTATCATCTGTGTAGGGGGTCTACTTTGTGTTTTGTGTCTTTTAACTAACTAATACAGATAGTTTTGACAGTTGGTCTTGCTTGTATTGATAGCCTATATTTACAGTTTACCTGTCAATTGCAAAACATTTAAAATGAAAGGCCATGCGTTAATTTTCACCAATCAGAATATTTTATTGGTGCTAATTGAAAGCAAACATTTTTGCTGCTTTTTTTCCTCATTAAAACCTATACTATGTTAATCACCTGGAGAACGGTGATTTCTTGGCCATGTTCTGTAAATGTGTAACTGGATATCTGAC
>NC_065518.1:27308518-27329776 GCF_006386435.1 Epinephelus moara | reverse complement strand
TAACCAGATTTCTGCTGTGCGGAGACACACTGTCAGTCTTGGACCCAGGATGCATTTCTCCATCAGCTGTGGACTGTCTTTTATGTGTATAACCGTGCTGCTTTTCCCTCCTGCACAAGGTGAGTGTGACTTGAATACTAGTGAAGATAGACCACTAAAGTGAGTGTGATACAGCAAATAATACTGTGTTAAGGCACAAACTGATTTGAAAACAAATTGCTAGGGTATACATATCTGATGGTAGCCATAATCACCCAATTTTTATCACTGCGTGTTTTGCATTGCAGGTCAACCTACAGCATTTGTCTGCTGCGACAATGTCTCAACGGCCCGCATTACGGAACCTGTCAAAGCTTGCTATGAACAGACCGACACATATTCTATCTGCAAAAGACATGCATACATGTAAGTTAAAGTATTCGATCACACACAAGCTTCACTTTCTCTCTGTGTTTGACTTGTGGTGTTTTATTCTCTTTGGGGGCAACTGGCGATAAGTTACAAATTAAATGTGAGCAGAAGGAAGACAAATTTCGTGATTGTAAAATACATGCACATGTGTACAGTAAGTAAAAGTATTCGATTACACACAAGCTTCACTTTCTGCCTGTCGTTGACTTGTGCTGTACCAGATAATGTCTGGCACAAACTTTAAGTTACAATCTTGAAGATCTCCATGCTGTTCTCTTTGGGGGCTCCTCTGGTGATAAGCAGTGATTGCAGCTGTGTTTTTGCATCTCACTTCCCAGACAGTCTGCTGGTTAGCTCTGCTGACCCTCTCTGGCGGACCAAACAGAGCTGGGTTATGGAAGACACGTCACAAATGTTGCATTCATGTGCTCCGCAGATGTTCCCATTAACCAAATTAGGAAACAACGTGGAGGCTACAAAGAAGATTTCTTTAAGAAGAATTTTTTTAAAACTAATATAGTTCACTCTATGTGTAACAGTTACAATCTTATATAGCATATAACAAGTTACATGTGAGCTTGAATTAAAAAAAGTTTCTTAACATCAGCCAAACATTTACTTTCATCCGCCTTGTTCTTGTGTGAAATGATGTCCACTCATTATTCAGAATATTCTGACACCAGATGAATGCTGTGAGCAGCTTGTGATTTCTTTTTGACTAATGTTAGATATGGTGATCGATACCACTCTTATATCTGTGCTTTAATTATGCAGCTAAACACCTTCTTTTGTTGTCTTTCTACCTCATAGTTTGAAGGGTAACAGTGACCGTTTCTATTGCGTGGACCCAGATGCCAGCTGGCTCCCAGAACGACTTGAGAGGTTAAATACAGTAAGTCTGGAGAACACACTCTTATTTTGAAATTTACAACTGAAAGAAACATAGAGAAAATAATGTCCATGCAGATATTTGTGTCTTTATATTTATGTTTTCTTTATTTTTTTTTGTCTTTAGTCGTATTAGTATTAACTATGGTCATTTGATAACACTTTGTAAGGTGGGATCTAGAATATACCCAGCCTCCCAAGGAACTCTGAATAAAATTGTCCTTTTATGGGTTTAGGTTTTATTGTGTTTGACAAATCAAATTCAGCAGAGGACATTTCAATTGCAATAATATGGAATTTTTAAAGCTAAAATTAACTGTTTCTCTCCACAGAGAGGAATAAATTGCACAGTCTTGTGAAGACCCTGTACCCTGTGCACAAAGTCAACTCTGACTACCTATGACTTCTATGTTCTTTAAAGTCTAAAGGCCTTTACATACTCCGCAAGAACAGAGAAATTTGTTCTCTCTTGCAGGTCCGAGAGAAAAGAATGACGTCATTATTTTCTCGCAGACCTGGTCTGGGAGTTCTTGCAGCTTGTTCTCAACACATCATCTGGGCAGAACTTTATTCTCGTGTGGTGTCCGAGAACTATTGTGTGATTGGTCAGAAATTTGAAGTGGGCTTGGTTAATGCGGAAAAGTGCGTGATGTATGCGGCATAGGGAGGGGCCTATGAGGACTTCCCAGGAGTTCTGCACTTGAGTTTCTTGTGAAGTATGAAATGTCCTGGCTAGAACCAGATTTGTTCTTGTTCTTGCCACCTCGAGAAAAAGAACACATTTCTCTGTTCCCTCACCGGTTGTCAAGAGCTCTGAGTAGTGACCAAAAGAATGAAATCGCTTATACAAGAGGATGAAATCAGTGTCACCAGTCCAACTTCAAAGAACCTTTCAAAAGGGTCCAGTTGAGGTGGTTGGTCCATCCATCCATCCATCCATCCATCCATTTCCTTTTTCTTATCTGGGGCCAGGTCACAGGAGCAGCAGGTTTAAGTAAAGTGCTCCAGGCGTCCCTCTCCCCAGCGAGATTTACAGGTCCTCCTGGGGGACCCCAATGCATCCCCAAGCTAGATGAGACACATAATCCCTCCAGCACGTTCTGGGTCTCCTACCAGTTGGGCGTGCCCAGAAAACCTCTAACAGGAAGTGCCCAGGAGGCATCCTGATCAGATGCTCGAGCCACCTCAACTGACCCCTTTCGATTTGAGGGAGCAGCACTTCAACTCGTAGCTCCCTCTGCATGTCTGAGCTCCGCACCTTGTCTCTAAAGGCCCTTGCACACCAAGCCGACAGTCAGCCACCAGTCAATGTTGGGCTGTTGGTGAGTGTCTGTTACCCTAGTCGGTGGGGTTTGTCCATGGTGCCCCATGTCAGCCCCTGTCGGCTTTTATCCAGCCAATTCAGCATGATGAATCTGTGTCAGAGATGGTGGAGCCCATCTGTGAATGAAATCACTTTCATTGGCAGTACACAAGAAGAGACACGCAAGTGAGGAAAGTACACAAAAGGCTAAAGTCAAGAGCGAGTGAGATAAAAAAACAAAAAAAAAAAACATGTTCCATAAGGTAAGATTAATCTTCTTTATCCAATGAGCTCTTAAACAAAAATGTTTTGTGATGGTTACTGTTCACTGGCACACGGTAAAATTGCTTTGTTCTTTCAACATTGTGTTGTGTTGTTAATGTGCTAACTGGCTGACAGGCGTCAAGACAGTCCTGTGGTTTTCCTTTTGTGAAGACCCCTCCATGCCACGAGGTGTGCCGGCTTGCTGGTTTGCTTCTGCTTTCTCTTTCAGGTCTGGTTGGGCGGGGCCATCTTTGGTTGATGCGCTACACCTGGGCCTGGTGTAGTGCATCTATAAAAGCATCTCCTCATCAGACGCGCAGCTTGTGAACAGGCAAGGCAGGCAACTGCTTGGGGCCACAAGCCGATAGGGGGCCCCAGAGACTCGGGGCCTGAGGGCTGTTTTTACCGAAATGTCTCAAAAATGTATTAGCCGCAGTGACCACATCCCCCTCCCCCTTGCAATGACATCTCAGTAGGAAACCTCCCGAAAGGGGCCTCACTTCAATCCCATGATCCCACCTCGCATTAACCTGTGTGATGCTAATCGTTCTGCAAGTTGGAAATGAATCTGGAAAGGAAAATGAAGAGGAGTTATCCATCTGGTAGTGAGAAGAGGAAGTAAAAAAAAGAAGATGAAGAAAAAAGAAAGAAAGACAGTGGTAAGTGGAGCAGATAATGATATAAGCATGACATTAACAATAAATGACTGCTGTTATTGAACTGTTACTTTGTCTAACTAACGGGGAGACAGACTTGAATAGCAGCTAACATTAGTGTCAGAACGCTAGCTGACGCTAACGCTAGCTGACGCTAACGCCAGCTGACGCTAACGCCAGCTTACGCTAACGCCAGCTTACGCTAACGCCAGCTTACGCTAACGCTAGCTTACGCTAACGCTAGCTTATGCGAATGTGGCATCCTGGACATTTCATTGGTATTATTAATGTTATTAACTGGGCCACCCCCTTAATTTTTCTGATTATTCTAATTGCTTGTGTAGACACACCTGATTTCAGACTGGACTATGTAGAGGTAAAAATCGGTGCCTGGAATTGGGCCTGTAGGCTCCCGACCTTGTCCTCCACTTGACTTCTCAGTTGCCCTCTGATGTCGATCTGGTACCTTGGATTCAGCTAATCAATACTCAAAGAAACACTGGAGACAGGCAGAGTCCGATGCAATCGAGTTTAATGTGTTCACAAGCTTCAACACATACAACTCATCGAGTCAAGCCCCGGAGCTGGACTGAAAATCTACTTTCAGTGCGTCTGCTTTTATGCTGGTGGAGACTGGAGAGAGTCTCCACCTTCTTCTGCTAATCCATCCCACTTCAATGCAAAGCTATTGGTGGCAACCTTTTTCTTTTTGTCCAATCGTGAACAGGCCCGATTTTAATGGTGTATCACTTTCATTTTGAGTCTGGAAGTTCCCAAATTTTCCACCCTTAGCTTCAGATTTGCTTTCACTTTATTTTTAAAAAACATGTGAATCTTAGGGACTTTCTTTATGCAGTCCCTTGTGCTCTTATACAATATAAACTTTTAAATGTGCATCAGGTAGTACAAACATTTGAATGTGTGTGTGTGCTATCATTATACAGAACATGATAGGTTATGTGTGTGCTCTGTAGTGTGAATACAATGTTGACTCATAACTCTAATTTGTGAACACTTTAACATGTATAACAGTGCTTTAACACATATAGATGCATTTCAATCGGTTTTATAAGATCTTATACATAAAACATGGTTATATGATGGTTATATGGCTTTGTTTCTTAATCAACTTATGCAGTATAACACTTTTACTTGATTAGGGATTAACTCTTTACACTACAACTAGAGTACTTGCTACCCCGGTAGTGTAATGGTTGCTGTTTGCCCTGTTGTCATGGCGACCGCTGTAGTTCAGAGGAAGTCCGGTCAAAGTCACTACAGTTTAACCGTATACTCGTTATACTACTTTACTAGTGTTTTATCTGTTTGTGTGTTTACAGGTGAGTTAAATATGTTTACACAAGCATCCATATGTTTAGATATTTTCTGTTTACTCGTTGATGTTTACACTTGTTAAATGTGAAGATGTGAGAGGCTAGGTAGCGGCAGTCAGCGACCGTTGTCATATGTTGTTGATGTTTGTATTTCTTGTAAAGTTTACTTGTTGTACCATGCTTGCTGTGCCTGTATGCTGTGTGGACATGGGTGTTTGTTGAAGGTACAAAATGTATTGGTGGTTGAGCAGGAAGAGACACCAACAGAGGCTCATCGAGCGCCCACACCGAGTGATGATACTGATTTTTACTGAAATTTTACTTCAGTTGATAACAAGTGACATGCCCTGTAAAGATTCTTTATGATAATATATACCCTGTTGTTTTTTTGTCACATCAGTTCCAGAATTTAGCCAAGGTATTTGCACTAGCCAAGGCAGAATTTTAACCAGTGCTTAAAAAGTGCTGATAAGCTCTAGCCTTATAATGTGGGTTATTTCCAATGTAACAACCTTGTTGTTATTTAGTTATTTGTTTTGTTTTTTATTGTTCTTTACATTTATATTTTCACATACTTTATATTTTCAAAATTACAAGGTTTTCATGTTGTATAATTCTAATATGTAAGGTATGGTATGTGAACATTTGGTATAAAAAAAGTTTTGATTTCATAAATTTTTCGTTGGTGTCAGATTATTTATAACATAATGGTGATGAACACTGGTCGGAAGGGCCCCCTGGGAATTTTTGCTTAGGGCCCCAACAGACTCTAGAATCGCCTCTGCTCCTCATTCAGTTGTCTGGTCTCTCTTCCATCCTGCACAAGCGTCTGTGTGGGCAACGCGGCAGGCTGCTTGGCTCTTCTTCTCATTTTTGCATCCACACACCCTCACTTGTCCATTCATGCTACACTACTGATTAACGACACTGATCTTTATGCTTATGTTCCATCAATAAATTTAGATTATTTTGCATTGAACCCTCATTTCTACTCTATTTTTGTTGCAGTCTACAAGCGGGCTTTAAAACTTTTTAAATGACTATTACAAAAAAGTGACAATTGGTACTGGTTGGCTGTAATCTTTGCACGTGTGTTCATGTGCAACTTTTTGGCCAAGACACAGGTGACGTGAGGCGTCACAACAGTCGGCTTTTATTGCCACTAGTGCTTTGAAGTTGGTTTGGTGAGTCTGGGCCTCATGGCTGAGCCCAGCCACCCTACAGAGGAATTTCAGCCTCATGTATCTGCGATTCCATTCTTTTGGTCACTACTCAGAGCTCTTGACCACTGGTGAGGGTTGGAACGTATCCAATATCTATCTGATACAATGTGGTAGTTTCTCCAAACCATTTAAGCTACCATTCAAAGAATGTAGAAGTTGTTGGTAGTCACAGATTGACTTTGTGCAAACAACACATGAGGAACAGTCCACAGCGATAGGAGAACAGCGTCATAGGTCCCAAATGATGTGTAGAAATCTGGTTATAGTGAATAAATTAGAGTAAAAGAGGATAAAAGCCTTTTTCTGGACACTCACTGGTCAAACACTTGTCAATGAAGTAAACAGTAAAACACTGACTTGCAAGAAAAAGAGTCCTTGAGGTCAATATGAGGAGGCACACCCCCTCCACACACCCATTCCAGAGAAAGAGGAACACAGTTGTGTTTATGAATGGTTACTCAATGATTTTGTCAATATGTTTCCTTATATGGTTAAAAAATCAGTAAGAAGACATACTGTTTTCAGTGATGGTCAGTAACAAACAGACATGTTAACAAGCAGTAGCACAACACTGTTTAAATTCAGCCACTTTTAACCACCACTGATATCTCATGTTGAAACTGAAATACCACTGTTATACCATGGTCTGGGTGAATACTCAATTCTGATTGGCTGCAGGGTGTCGGTTAAAAAGTGTTATAGGACAGCTAAAAAGACGTTCCGTCAAATTGCCTGATGACAGGCTCTAAATTATTGCGCTGGCTCAACTGCTAGTTTGTAACCATAGCAACGGAGACTCAGCTCAGGGGCAACGGATTACAACGGGCATTATGAGTGATTTTATCATTTCATTTAATTTATTTGGTGAATTTGATCATTTTGATGACTGGAATGCAGAAGAAGAGAGGATAGAGAATGCAAAGAAAAGGGTGAAACGGCACAAGGAGGTGACACCGGAAGAATTAAATAATTTAGAAGATGAGAAGGATGAGCCCAACACCAAGAAGACAACGAAATGGGCAGTTCAAATGCCACTATGATGGACATACCCATATCACTTTAAAATGAATAGTAATATAGCATTTAATTTTAAATAGGAAACAATCGTTAATTTGTTAATGTGTTAAGGCCTATATGATTTAATCTCGACTACTAGGCCTAGGCTATATGCTTATGAATTATTTGTTGCAATTAAAAATTTTGACTACTATTTGGATGTTGATTATTTGAAACAAATTTTCTTGGGCCTATAAATGAACGCCAATGAATCATGAAAGTAATTTCTCAAGTTTTTTCTTTTGCACATCATCCTCTGACCACCAGAGTCTGTAACACACAAGCGGTAAGAAGTGCACTGGCTTTCTGAAATAATCATCTTCTGAATAATATCACGTAACGTTTAGCCATCATCTCACTTCCCTTCACTGATCAGAGCTGTGGCTTGTGAAAAACTCATGATTTTAACTGTAAAACACATTCATTTCTTTGGTAAGTGACCAAACTGATCACGCCTCCGCGTCGTCCATTAATTCCTGATAATGGACACCTCGTCGGGCATTAACCCTTACCTATAGCACTAAAATATTTCACTTTAAATTGATCTGTCTGAATTTATGTGGCTTGAATTTCTGTCGTGGAATTCAGTTGTGTTGTGTGACTTAAAAAGAAAAGAAAAAAACATTGTTTTTTTATTTAGGGTTCCCTGAGAGGAAATTCCAGTAATGGAAAAAAACAAACAAAAAAAGCCCATTTTTGCCCAGGTCAAGTCGGTCATGTTGCATAGAAGACATTGACAACGGAATTTAACATAAAAAAATTCAAACCAAAACACACTCAGAGGACTTAACATCCATTTTTGGATCCTCTTAATATTTTCCTGAACATTAAATAAGTTGTTTGACATTTTAGGCTTATTCACGTCTTGCCACCAAGTTGGATAAAAGCTTTCATGTTTGTAGGAAAAATATGATGCTACATCTAGCAGCTGGTTAGCTTAGCCTAGCATAAAGACTGGGAAACAGATGCAAACAATTAGTTATAGCCTAACTCTGTACAACTCTCCATAAAACGTCATCTATGTCTGCATAAAACCACAAATCTGTTGGTGTATGATTTGAAGGAAGAGAGCAATGTTAGCTGTTTTCCACTGTTTCTATGCCAAGCTGAGCTAGCCGGCCATTGGCTGCATAGCTCCATATTTATCCTGTAGAGTACATTTATCCTATAAGTAGGCTAACACTCTGCAAAAAAGTGAATGAGTGTATTCCAAAATCCCAAATCTTCCAGAGAGATTTTTAAAACATGACAGACATGGAGAAACTCCCATATTTACTTGGGGAAATACCCAAATGTGAGAACATTGCAGCTAAATTCATCATCTCATGTCACGACCTGAGGACAGCCAGTGGAACCTGAGAAACACAACTCACTATTTACTTATTCTTTTTATTTGTTTTTAATTGTTTCATTCTTAATTATTTATTTATTCATTTATTTCTTGTATCAACATCAACACACACACACACACACACACACACACACACACACACACACACACACACACAAACTTCCACAATCATAGTTATACATATTATACATACAGTATTACCAACAGTATAGATTATAACTAATTTATTGTAAATATTGTCTTCCTTTATTGTTATTATTATTTTGAATTCCAAACGCTTGCTTTGGCAATATGTACAGTGTTACCTCATGCCAATAAAGCCATTTGAATTGAATTGAATTGAATTGAATTGATTTTTAGGGCTGTGTGTACCAATATATGCTGTTAAACAACAATGGCACCAAGACAACATTTTTTAAAAATGATCTTTATTTGCTGCCAAAGGCATTGCTAATTACTTTTAATGCATTAAAAACCAGCGGAAATAAAACACCTTAGTTAGTGGAAAAATAAAACAGAAACAAGTGCCAGTGTAAAGATATCTGCGTAGCAGGTAGCGGTGCATCGTCTTCATCTTTGCTGTTCAGGGTCTTCACAAGACTGTGCAATTTATTCCTTTCTGTGGAGAGAAACAGTTAATTCCATATTATTGCAATTGAAATGTCCTCTGCTGAATTTCATTTGTCAAACACAATAAAACCTAAACCCATAAAAGGACAATTTTATTCAGAGTTCCTTGGGAGGCTGGGTATATTCTAGATCCCACCTTACAAAGTGTTATCAAATGACCATAGTTAATAGAAATAAGACTAAAGACAAAAAAAAGAAAGAAAACAAAAATATAAAGACACAAAAATCTGCATGGACATTATTTTCTTGATATGTTTCTTTCAGTTGTAAATTGCAAAGTAAGAGTGTGTTCTCCAGACTTACTGTCTTTAACCTCTCGAGTCGTTTTGGGAGCCAGCTGGCATCTGGGTCCACGCAATAGCAACAGCCACTGTTACCCTTCAAACTATAAGGTAGAAAGACAACACGTTTTTTCATACATAATCAATGAGCCTGAGCCATGAAAACCCTTAGTAGCACTACAAGAATAGTAGCCTGAGACATTTTGGGTAAACCACTTATTTACTTTAACAACCCCTCAAGTCAGAACAACAACTTGGATAGTCGGGGAACATTTTGGTACACAACTTGCGAGTTGACATCATATCACACAGGAACATGGTGGATGAAAGTAAATGTTTGGCTGTTAAGAAACATTTGTGGTTCAGGTATTGCATACTGATTTTTTGCTCACATTTAATTTGTAGCTTATTTCTACAGTTACACCCAAAGAGAATTAAACACCACAAGTCAAACAAAGACAGAAAATGAAGTTTGAGTGTGATCGAATACTTTAACTTACATGTATGCATGTATTTTGCATATTTTGTTCATCTGTTCATAGCAAGCTTTGACAGGTTCCCTAATGAGGCCCGTCGAGACATTCTCGCAGCAGTTGAAATGGATGTCAATCAATTTCGAACCGGCAGCAGTGACCGAGGGTGAAGGGTTGGCACATTTAAGTGTCCCTACAATGCAAAACACACAGAAAGTGATAGAAATGTATACACAGCAATTTGCTTTCAAATCAATTTGTGCCTTAACACAGTATTATTTGCTGTATCACACAGTTTAGTGGCCTATCTTCACTAGTATTCAAGTCACACTCACCTTGTGAAGGAAGGAAAAGCAGTGCGGTTACACACATGAAAGACAGTCCACAGCTGATGGAGAAATGCATTCTGGGTCCAAGACTGACAGTGTGTCTCCCCACAACAGAAATCTGGTTATAGTAAGTAATTAAGAGCCTCACTGGTCCAACACTTGTCAGTGAAGTAAACAGTGAAGGTCTGACTTTACTGGTATAAATAGGGATAATATGAGGAAACACACACCCTCTCAGAGAAAGAGGAACACAGTTGTCTTTTTAGTGGTTGCCAAATGATTTTGTTTCCTTCCAATAGGGTTAAGCCAGAATCACCACCTTGCAGCTGTATGCCTCTGTGATCCAGCCAAGTTGCAGTTGCAGTTTACAGCCATGTCTGTTCAGACTCAGATGTAGCCATGACACAAGACAATGCTTCAAATATGAGTGTCGCTCCAAAGAAGCTTCAAATTCCAAAACTTGGATGATTCACACACATCTTCAACCCGGCAGCAGAGATGATCTATACAATTTGCACAGTTTCAAGATGGGCACCCAAGATGAGTGTCAACAATTCAGTATCTGACTTTGACCACCAAAATTTTATCAATTCATCGTTGAGTCCTAGTGGATGTTTGTGCCAAAGTTGAAGAAATTTCCTCAAGGCCTTCTTTAGATAACTTGTACACCAGAATGAGATGGGTGCACGGTCACAGTGACCTTAACCCTTGACCACCAACATTTAATCAGTTCAGTGTTGAATCCAAGTTAACGTTTGTGCCAAATCTGAAGAAATTCCCTAGATGTGTTTTTTTTTTTTTTTTTTACTTTTTGTTTATGCTGTGCAGTTCATACCTTCATCTTTTCACAAATACGCATTTTGCATTTCTCTTTAACTTTGTATGAATTTAAGTAAAGAAAAAAAACAACGATACAATAAATCAAATACCCAGTACTAAAAAAACAAACACACAAACAAAAGGCGACAGAAAAAAAACAAACAAACCCCAAAACAACTAAATATACAGTAAGTGTGCAAGCGACAAAGATATAACCATTTTATGTTTTTTGTACAATTTCTTTTTTTTTTTCCTTTTTCCCCTCCTTCCCTTACTTTAGTTACAGGGCTCAAAAGTAATATTTTACACTGATAGCATTACTGCCATAGAATTTTAAATTAGTAGCATAGCACTTCGTTTAGTTGTGCAAAAAAGAAAAACAGAGAAAAAAAGAAAAAAAAAAGAAACAATACAAAAACGACATGGTTCAACACCACATATTATATATATTTTTTTCTCTTTTCTCTTCCATCCTTTTCCTTCTTTTCATTCCTATTATTGGCAGTGAACAGAGTTTTGGTGGCAAATGCCATCAAATTAGTAAGAATCTTGAGCTCTGCATTGACATCCAAGGTGACCATATTTCCATAAAAAAGTCAGTTTTCAGCTGAATTTTAGCTGTAATCTTTTCCATAATATATACCTCATTCACCTTTTGTTGCCATTGTTTTATGTTGGGGGGTTGTGGCTGCAACCATATTACCGTAATAGTTTTTTTGGCTATTAAAAGCAGGGTCCTCAGTAAATATGTTTTCTTTATCCCCATTTGGAGTCCTGAAGGGATGCCCAAAATAAATAACTTTGGGTCAAGTTTTATTTTTATATCCAAAATTTGCTCTATTATCCTTTTAACATCGTCCCAGTACTCCTGCAATTTTGGACAGGCCCACATTATATGTGAGAGGTCCCCTTGGTGGCCACAACCCCTCCAGCATAGTGCTGATGAAACGCCATATTTTGCTGTTATAATTGGAGTTCTGAAATATCTGTTTTTAATCTTCCAGTCAAATTCCCTCCAATTTGGACTATTTGTTAATTTATGACCAGACAAACAAGTTTCATCCCATTCATTTTCACTAATTAGTATGTTAGCGCAATTTCCCACTTTATTTTATTCTCTAAATCTTTGTTTTTAAGATCTTGTTGCAAAGCTCTGTAAAACCTTGAGATGCGTTTTTGAGATATTGTATTCATAAGTACGAGAAGGACAAGGACACAGTGACCTCAACCTTTGACCTTAAGCCATCAAAATCTACTCTGTTCATCATTGAGTTTAAGTGGAAGTTTGAGTGAGAACTTATTCACCTTCAGGCTGTGAGTTAGATGAAATTATAAACAGGCGTCATGACTGTGCATTACTGTAAATATGGAGTTCATACATAAACAGAAATGTAGAAATGACTATTTGTTATGACCCCAAATTACAGCTAAGTGATGTAATATGTTACTGGATGATACAGATGTTGTTTTATTAATGTAATACTCTTGAAGATTTTTATCTAATAAATGAAGTCACTATCCCTGAATGTGGTAACAGCGTGGTGATTCAGTCAATGGCCCACTAACGAAAACCGTTGCATTTGCTGTCTCTGGTGACATTACCGGGAAAAATCACAAGGTGCTCACAGTTACCCAGCATTCATCTGCTGTCAGAATAATCTGAATAATGAGTTCCCCACTGGAAAAATTCACGTGAACGCCCCCTCAAGTTGGAACAACAACTTGGACAGTCAGTGAAAGTTTTGGTTCAGGACTTGCCGAGTTGACATCATATCACACAGGAACATGGTGGATAAAAGTAACTGTCTGGCTGATGTTAAGAAACTTGTTTTAATTCTAGCTCACATATAATTTGTTATAGTTGTCCACATAGAGTGAGCTATATTGGTTAAAAAAAATCTTCTTGGAGCTTCCATGTTAAAACAACTTCCACAACTTAAAAACTCATGAACACACAAAAGTCGGAAGAACTTCATAATTGGGTTAATAGGATAATCTGAGGAACACATAAACAAAACATTTGTGACATGTCTTCCATAACCCAGCTCTGTTTGGTCCGCCAGAGAGGGTCAGCAGAGCTAACCAGCAGACTGTCTGGGAAGTGAGGTGCAAAAACAGAGCTGCAATCACCGCTTATCACCACAGGAGCCCCCAAAGAGAACAGTATGGAGATCTTCAAGATTGTGACTTAAAGTTTGTGCCAGACATTATCTGGTACAGCACAAGTCAAACACAGGCAGAAAGTGAAGCTTCTGTGTAATCAAATACTTTTACTTACATGTATGCATGTATTTTACAATCACGAAATTTGTCTTCCTCCTGTTCATAGCAGGTGTTGACAGGCTCCCTAATGGGGGCTGTTGAGATTGTGGACCAGTAGTCGAAATAGATGTTTCTAAATTTCCCACTGGCAGCAGTGACCGAGGGTTAAGTAGTGGCACATTTAAGTGTCCCTACAATGCAAAACACACAGAAAGTGATAGAAATGTATACACAGCAATTTGTGTTCAAATCAATTTGTGCCTTAACACAGTATTATTTGCTGTATCACACAATTTGTGCCTTAACACAGTATTATTTGCTGTATCACACTCAGTTTAGTGGCCTATCTTCACTAGTATTCAAGTCACACTCACTTTGTGCAGGAAGGAAAAACAACACAGTTACACACATAAAAGACAGTCCACAGCTGATGGAGAAATGCATTCTGGGTCCAAGATTGACAGTGTGTCTCCGCACAGCAGAAATCTGGTTATAGTGAGTAATTGAAATCCTTATTCTGGACACTAACTGGTCAAACACTTGTTAATGAAGTAAACAGTAAAGCCCTGTTTACTGGAAGCAAATTCCTTGGTATAAATGAGGTCAATACAAGGAGGTAAACAAACAAACAAACAAACAAAAACCCGTTTTTGTCAGAGTCAGGTTGGCCATATTGCATAGAAGCCCATCAGACAACAGAACATAAAAACTCAAATCAAAACACACTCAGAGGACTTCAAAAAAGGGAAATCCAAGGCACTCTTCTTTAAATGTATAGAAAGCCTTTATTTAAAAAATGGCTGTTAAATTTAGAAAAGGTTAAAACATGATGAAAGTGGGTTACAGCCCACACGTTTCGGCACAAAAGCCTTCTTCAGGGTGTAACCCTCAGCACACTAATGCTCCTTACACAGGATGATTAGGAACACCTGAGTAGGTAGGAGGAGCTCCTTACATAGGATGATTGGAATCACCTGGGTAGGTAGGAGGACAATAGAAACATGAGAAATAACAGATCATGACCAATTGTTAAACAATTAAATACAGAAAAAAAGAAAAAGAAAAAACACTGTATCTGTAATGATAGAAAAAAAGTTACAAAAAAGGACTGAAATCAATGTCTTCATTTAGACCTGGATAGATAGTGGCTTTCATTTGGTAAATATAAAAAGTCTCTCTCTGCAAAAGTAATTTGAGTCTGTCACCACCTCTAATGTTTTTTTGAATACTTTCTAGGCCTTCAACCATAAGTGAGCCCGGATTGCTGTCATGTGCTTCATAAAAGTGCTTAGCCATTGGGTAATCAAAGTTTGCTTTTCTAATAGCATACTTATGCTCAGAGACTCTGTCTTTTAAACGTCGCTTAGTGCGGCCTGTATAAAAACAACCACAGGTACAGGACAATCGATAGACCACAAACATAGTATTACAGTTAATGAATGACTTGATGTCATAAACCTTGTTAGTGTTAAAGTCACTGAATTGTTTACATTCTTTGATAAGCCACATTTATAAGTACCCTTCACAGGTCAATGAAGCCAAGTTTTTTTATCTGAAGCGGAGAGATGGCTAGGCACCAGCCTGTCACGTAAAGTGGGGGCCCTTTTAAAACTGATTTGAGGAGGAACAGGAAAAACCTCTCTGAGCAGAGGGTCACTCTTGATTAAATTCCAATTAGAATGTACAATCATTTTTACAGAGTTTGCAAAAGAACTATATTGTGTGACAAAGTAACAACACAGTTACACACATAAAAGACAGTCCACAGCTGATGGAGAAATGCATTCTGGGTCCAAGATTGACAGTGTGTCTCCCCACAACAGAAATCTGGTTATAGTGAGTAATTAAAATCCTTATTCTGGACGCTAACTGGTCAAACACTTGTTAATGAAGTAAACAGTAAAGCCCTGTTTACTAGAAGCAAATTCCTTGGTATAAATGAGGTCAATACAAGGAGGTAAACAAACAAACAAACAAACAAACAAACAAACAAACAAAAACCCGTTTTTGTCAGAGTCAGGTTGGCCATATTGCATAGAAGCCCATCAGACAACAGAATTTAACATAAAAACTCAAATCAAAACACACTCAGAGGACTTACCATCCATTTTATTTCCCAAAACATTTAATAAGTTGTTCTACATTTTGGGCTTATTAATTTTTTTGCTGCCAAGTTGGATGAAAACTCTCATGTCTTTGTTGAGAACACCTCATTTCCACTTACGTATGTGACTGGTGTCTGTAGATCTGTAAATATATGGATGATGCCTCCAGTGTCCAATGCAGCAGGGTTGCCAACTGTCACGCATTTGGCGTGTGACACACGCATTCACCTTCCATCTCACAGTCTCACTGTGCCCAACCAATTGACCTATAACTAAGCCACGCCCCACTGTGCCCAACCAATTGACCTATAACTAAGCCACGCCCCCCTCCACTCACTCAGACAAACTATCAACATTCAGTGACCGGTGCTATGGCAGGTGTCACAGTACACGGCATTTCACAGGAGGCAATTGATGATTTTTGGGGACATAATGATCAGATGTCATTGAGAAGTAACCAAAAGGGTCTAAACTACACATTGGAGGGATATATTCATCATTTTATTGTTGAGAAGGTTGATGGAAAGCTTACATTACAAGCCAAAATTTACAGGTCACAGTGTACGCTTGTGAACCGCATCTCGTTGCCGTCGCCATCAAAGACAACAAGTGCCACTGAAGTTAAGGTTTTTGGCTCAGAATATGAGAAAAGGATAACGGCCTTTTTAACATCTTTACCAAGAGTGTCTCTCTGTTAGTTTGGTGCTACAGTATTTACACTGAATCATTCAGCATAACGTTTGCCAACCTTTGTTATCTCTGCAATTACAGATAAATTAATGAAGCTAAGTTCCAGAAGTTAACGTTAGCTTAACTAGAGCCCTTTGGACAACAACTAACAATGATGTACGATCACCAAAGTACAAACTAGAACAAAATAGGCTAATGAACTCCCAGCAAACATGGTGACATGATGAACAACGCAGCTAGGAGCTAACGTTAGGCTAACTTTAGCTAACGTTAGCTAGAGATGTTAAAGATAGCTTTATATTTCTTTCCAGCAAAGTGACAATATGTTGCCTCAAACACAATGTTGACTTACCTTAGAACAGATGTAGACATCATTGTTAATCTTATTCACATTGAGTTGATGTTGTGGTCTAACGTTACCACACAACTTTATCCAAAGGAGACACTTTTCTCAGTTGAGATGTGGTTTAGGAAAGGGTAAAAAATACACCTTGTCGCCCAGCCTCTCAGGATACCTTGTGTCGGAGTTGCATGTACCCCATGCACACTGTTTGACCATTTGTAAACTTCAAATCTCTGAAAAAGCTCATAAAACCGAACGAAACTGACTTTCTGTAATGCATTTCAATGAACGTCCAGGCAGAGAATGTGCGAGTGTATGGGAATGGCTATACGCACTGTGATTGGCTCATCACGTTTGAGGGCGGGACTTAGCCATAGCTCAATTCTCACGCCAGCGACAAACGCTGGAAAAAAGGCTGGCAGCAGAGTATTTTAAATTAATTTCAAACAGCCGGTGTGCCGGGTGGGCGGAGTTGAAGTTTGCAGCCAGAGGGGAGAGGAGAGGAGAGGGGCAGACTCCGCCTGACCGGCGTACCGGTTGAGTAAAATGGAGTGCACCCAAATGTTTCTGTGGAAAACTACTCTCTGATTGGTGGGCAATCCATATTTGCGCTTTGATTGGGCAGCTCTAGTCTCACAGTCAGCCAACTGACAGGCTGTCAGGGTCAGGGCATTTCACGCGCCGGGGAGGACTTGACTTTTCAAGTGAACTGAGAGACGCTTGACTGAACTTAAAGAAAGTTAAGTCGGCTCACTGGTAGTTTGATGTCCTCGGTAGCGCCTGGACCGCATACTGGATGTCCAATGGATCCGTCGCGTGCCGAGCATCAATGTCCACTGGAACTTTAACGGCGCGCACGCGAGCGGCTGGAATTGTCGGATCGCGAGATCATAATGATAATTTGCGGAAACCCTGGAGGTATAAAGCAGGGCTGGACTGGGACAAAAAAATGGCCCAGACATTTTTGGCCATGGCGGCCCACGATGATTGACGAAATGCCATACGCACACACTATGCTGTTACCAAAATTAAAATAAATCTCAGTAGTACCCTACGTGCCCTGGAAGAGAGTACCAAGGCTAGAAAATCAATGTGCTCATTCACTTCTCGTCTACATCCTGGTGGTAGTAGATGGCCATGGACAACACAATGCCTATGGTGAAAGCACTTGCCAAAGAAACTCTACAAGATTTATCATTTAAATTTTTAATAAAATGTGTGCAAGTACAAATAAGATACATAAAGGTTGGCATTTTTTTGTCCCAGTCCAGCCCTGTACACAGGTCATTGAAAGTCCTTGACATTATTTATGTCTGTATGAAATTGCATGAAAATAGGATTTCGCCATGTGAATTTCAAAATTTTCTCAGGGGAGAACCCCCCGAATGCCCCTTAAAATCTTTCTGTTTGTCACAACAGGATATATTACTGGATGTTTTTTTATCAGATGACTATACTACCATAGATTGATGAAATCGAACTTGATCTGCGCCGTAAAACAAATACGTCTATGGACGTATGTGGGGCTTAGGCCTATAGATATGTAAACGTACACTCATTTCTTCTGTTTGCCACATGTGCATATTAACTCTTTTAAGGTAAAAAAAAAACGTGCCACCGTGTCCATGTACGTTCGTGACCACGCATGCACAAGCAGATATTACGTCACAAGCTAAAATCTCACTCCAGCCCTCTGACCAAAGTTGGCAACCCTGATGCAGGGAAGTGCATTTCTTTACCAATAAATAGAAACTACCTGTAGCCATGGGAAAGAGGCTAATTTTGTCAATATTTCACCAGTAGTTTGGAAATACGCTTGGAACATAGCTGAATGAGTCATAATGACAATCTGACTGTATGTATAACCATAATTTTGGAGAATAACATTCCTCAGATTCACAATGTGTTCAAACTATAGAAACAAGTTATTTTTAATCAAACAAACTCACTTGACAATCAACACAAGCAACTGAATCAAAGGAAATAGCCTGTTAGCTAGTTAGCAGCCTGTTAGCTAAGCCAGCACAGTGTCATACGGTCTCTCAGATATCCACCGCAAAAGTTCAATTCTTTCTAACATACTCGAGGCAAATTCTAGACCAAAATATTACAGAGGGGAGGAGTTTTACAGGCACATATCACAGAGATTCCCACAGGAATGAATGCACTTCCAGTTACCTCGTCTCCGTACACATACGTAGCCTAAGTGGAAACAAGACATTGATATGATGCTACAGGCAGCAGCTAGTTAGCTTAGCCAAGCTTAAAGACTAGGAAACAGGAGCAACCCGCTAGCCTGACTCTGCCCAACTCTCCATGAAACCTAAACTATGTCTGCATTAAACCACAAATCTGTTGGTGTATGATATTTTTAGCTCTGAAGGGAGGGAACAAAGCTAGCCTTTTTTTCGGAGCTACAAGTGACCATAATCAATTTTGGCTAGAGGCTGGTGAGGACACTATCGGCAAAAAGACTGTCACTCAATGCAACTGCCCATAATTATGTGTAACTTTGAGCTTCAATAAAATATTAAGAAATTAGTCACATAAAAATTCACCCCCTGTGCAGTTGTCATGAAGGGTGGATTTAGCTATAGAGACCAAAACTGTTTTTATGTACCAGACTGTAAACATGTTTATTTCTACAGTAAAGTTGAGCATTTTATCATGGGGGTCTATGGGGATTGATTCAGCCTCAAGTGGTCATTTGCTGAACTGCAGTTTTTGGGACTTTGCGTTGGCTACATTTTTCACCCCCTGAGGTTAGTAAAAACCAGTCAGATACCTGGTTACGCACTTACAGAACATAGCCAAGACACAGCGTTCTCCATGTGATTAACCTAGTATAGGTTGAATGTAAAAAAAGAGCAGCAAAGATCTTCACTTTGAATTAGCACCAATAAAATATTCTGAACACATGGCCTTTCAGTTGAAATGTTTTGCAATTGATGTGTAAACTGTAAACACAGGATATCAACGGCACCAAGGACAGTCGTCAAAACTGTCTTTATAAGTTAGTTATAAGCCACAAAACACAAAGTAGACATACTCTCATGTCTGGTTAGCTTAGTTTAACATAAAAAGAGAGCTAGTCTAGCTAGCACCACTACAGCTCATTGAACATGTTATTCATATCCTAACAGCTACTTGTGCTGTCTGTTTGTATTTCTTTGCATAATGAAAATTCAGAACTTTTTTTTGGAAGGGGGGGCTAGACTTAAAAATATTTTCCTCACATAGACTTCATAACATCATTCTACATCATGTGCAATGTATTGTGTCCTCAGTGTTACAAGGCTACACCCTGGAGTCCAGGACCTGTGGCCTTTCTATCTGTGTGGAAGCCTAAAATTCCACAGTCAGGGGACCTGTCACTGCCTGCTCTGAACAGAAGGAACATACATTTTCTCACTGTGAAAAGCATGCATACATGTAGATAAAAGTACACTCACACAAGGTTCGTTTGTTGTCTGTGTTTGTGGTGCATCAGGTCGTGCCCCCTACACAGATGATACACAGACAATAAGAATAATATGAACGAGAAAGAGGGGACATTAGAAACTTTGGCACAACAGCAATAGTTGCCATTCCAATTAAAAGGTCGAGTTTAGATGATATGCTTAATCACTGTCTTGCTGAGAGTTTCGTGAAAAGATGTCGAATCATAAACTGCATCAAGAGAGGAACAGCAGTGATGCAACAATGATGAAGTAAAATCTTTTCTCAGTAATCGTTTACTTTGTTTTTTCCTTCCTCTCTGAATGTTTCTTAACAACTGACGTTGTTTGATTTCTCTCATGCACTTCTCTCCAAATGCAAGAAAGTGTGCTCTTTTCACTTTATCTATGTTTACTGTGGGTCCCAAAGGTCCCAAAATTATGTTTCTTTGTACAGTAGAAATCTGGTTACAGTGAATAATTAAAAGCTTTATTCTGGACACTCACTGGTCAAACATTTCTCAAAGAAGTCAACAGTCACCACAGCGCAGACTTTCAAGAAGAAAAGTCCTGTCAGAATGAGGTCAGTATGAGGATGCACAACCCTCCACACACCCATTCAAGAGAAAGAGGAACACATGTTAATGAATAGTTACTCAATGAATTTGTAAAAGGACACATTGTTTTCAGTGATGGTCAGTAACAAACAGACATGATCAGTAACAAACAGCCAAATTGTACTGTCTGCCGTCTGTTGCCTTCATTCCATTTCAAATTGCCGTCCGTCTGCCGTAACCGAATCCAAACGGCACTAATAAATAAATAAATAATAAGAAAAAAATAATAAGAAAAAAAATAAGGCTGAGCACGGAAGAACCAGAGAGGAAACACCATCACATGGAGCCGCCGCCACCCCCAGCAAAGCGGCCACCCTCCACTCCACCAGGTATTGTCTAAACAATAGTATCTAAGTTATCTATTAGGCTACCATTCCACTCTGTAAATAGATTTTAAAATTTCAATATAATTTTAATATTATTTTGCTTATTTCATTATTGTTATTAGAGATGAACTGCGCCTCGCCTGAAAAGTAGACGAGAGCAGGCGGCCGCAGCGGGGGGCGGTGACAAAAAGCTGCGGTGAAGTCGGACAGTTTCCCGACAGTCTCCAGCAGCCTTCAGTCCGTACAGGAAGTCACAGATATCAAATGGAGGATAAACCATGAACATAAACTACAGATCATCTGTAAAGCATTTTAATAAATTAATCTATCATAATTAAAACAACTGGAGACTGAAAACAAACTGATATATGGGTCTGATCACTTTTTTAATGAACTGACATCATTCCAGACAGGATGTTAGTGTGTCTGTGACTTCCTGTACGGACTGAAGGCTGCTGGA
>NC_065518.1:27277455-27308145 GCF_006386435.1 Epinephelus moara | reverse complement strand
AAGAATGTGCAAGTATGTTACACTACAAATTAAAGTAATGTGAATGTAAGGCTGCTTCACGTGCAGACAGAATATCCGATGTGATGGCGGATGTAGTGTGTCCCAATAGTATGCATACTGCATGCATACTGCATACTACACTACATACTTTTTAAGGGCAGCTGCAGTACATACTAAAAGTATATAGTAGAAGTATGCGATTTGGAACGCAGGGTCTGTCACAGTAAATTGAAACTGAATTGTGAGAACTGAATGTGAAGATAGAAATAAATTCAATTTCAAATTATACTATTCAGATTCAGTTTTTCAATGCAATGATTCAAGTTTAGAAATTCAAATTCAAATATAAATGATTCAAACTCAGTTTCTGGTGGCACATATTTCAGCCCATAGTCGACTAGCAAACAAGAATAATATAACGGATAATCAATAACCAATAACAAAGGCAGAAGTATAAACACTGGGACTGGGTCACTGAACACCCGCGCGCACACCACCACGCACACAGCTAGGGTCTGCACTGCACGCTGCCGGAAAGGCCCACTAGCAACCGGCTCCAGCTTTCCAGGGTGGTTTTAATCACAGCTGTGATAGGCCACAGCTGTGTTAATTAGCGGAGGGAGGAGGGGGGCGGTACCTGGCCAGAGAGAAAACACAAAACACAACACCAAACACAACAAGGCACGTAACAATATCAAATATCTAGTACAGCTGAACTATCATGTTATTATTATTATTATTATTATTATTATTGGTGGGAAATTATAACAGAGTTAAACAGAACACTTCAGTGTTTTTCTGTGTATACGGGACGTTGTTGAATCAGGGAATCTGCATGACCACCATGACAAAGGATCCTAATTGACTTTACATTGGCATTGTTTCCGTGGTACCGGCACGTAATTTTAGTGTAATGGATTGAACTTACGGAGTGCGGTGTTAAGAGGTCGTGGTCATTTCATGCATTTCTGCGAGATCAGGTTGATGAAAACTCTCATGTCTGTGGGAAAAATATGATGCTACAACTGGCAGCTGGTTAGCTTAGCCTAGCATAAAGACTAGGAAACAGGTGCAAACAGCTAGTTATAGCCTAACTCTGTCCAACTCCATAAAACTTCAACTATGTCTGCATAAAACCACATATTGGTGTATGATATTTTTAGCTTTGAAGGAAGAGAACAGCATCAGCTGTTTGCCACTGTTTTTATGGCAAGCTGAGCTAGCCGGCCACTGTCTGCATAGCTTTGCTCTGCCTACATTACATTTATCCCATGAGTAAAACTTGGCAAAAAATGTAAACAAATGTGTATCTTAAAATGTCAAACTATACTAAGTTTTATATTTTTCTTTCTTTTAAAATCTTCCTTAGAGATTTTTAGGGCTGTGTGTACATGCTGTGAAACAACAATGGCACCAAGACAACATTTTTTAAAAATGATCTTTATTAGATTACTACTACTTTTAATGTATTAAAAAACAGCGGAAATAAAACACCTTAGTTAGTGGAAAAATAAAACAGAAACAAGTGCCAGTGTAAAGATATCTGCGTAGAAGGTAGCGGTGCATCGTCTTCATCTTTGCTGTTCAGGGCCTTCACAAGACTTTGCAATTTATTCCTCTCTGTGGAGAGAAACAGTTAATTCCATATTATTGCAATTGAAATGTCCTCTGCTGAATTTGATTTGTCAAACACAATAAAACCTAAACCCATAAAAGGACAATTTTATTCAGAGTTCCTTGGGAGGCTGGGTATATTCTAGATCCCACCTTACAAAGTGTTATCAAATGACCATAGTTAATAGTAATAAGACTAAACACAAAAAATAAAGAAAACATAAATATAAAGACACAAAAATCTGCATGGACATTATTTTCTTGATATGTTTCTTTCAGTTGTAAATTGCAAAGTAAGAGTGTGTTCTCCAGACTTACTGTATTTAACTTCTGGAGTCGTTTTGGGAGCCAGCTGGCATCTGGGTCCACGCAATAGCAAAAGTCACTGTTACCCTTCAAACTATGAGGTAGAAAGACAACATGAGAGACCAAAACATTTTTTTTCATACATAATCAATAAGCCTGAGCCATGAAAACCCTTATAGTAGCACTACAAGAATAGTAGCCTGAGACATTTTGGGTAAACCACTTATTTACTTTCATGCAGAGAATTTGACATACAATATTGTTGCAGAACATAACTCAACATAAAACCTCAACTTGGTGTTTTTACATCAGATTAGATAAGATGAGAATTAAGAGACCAACAAGTTTTTGTCATACATAGCCAATGCGCCCTAAGCCATGAACAGTTAAAGCTGTAGAAGATAGTAAGACATTTTGGGAAATCCCATTATTGGCTCTCATGCTGTGAGTTAGATGAAATTATTAATAGGCCTCTACCACCCACATGTCTGTGCATTACTGTAAATATGGAGCTCAGTCATACATAAACAGAAATGTAGAAATTACATTTTTTTTTATTTTAGGGGAAGTTACACTGTGTAGCAATTTCTTAAAGAGCCACACCAGTTTGGTAACTTATTCATTTGGCGTCAGAATAATCAGAATAATGAGTTCCCCACTGGATACATTTGCATTAACAACCCCTCAAGTCAGAACAACAACTTGGATAGTCGGGGAACATTTTGGTACACAGCTTGCGAGTTGACATCATATCACACAGGAACATGGTGGATGAAAGTAAATGTTTGGCTGTTAAGAAACATTTTGTTAATTCAGGTATTGCATACTGATTTTTTGCTCACATTTATCGTAAAATGATATTTAGGATTGTAACTGTTAGTTGTTTTCCAAGTAGAGTGATCTAGATAGAAAAATTATTTATAAGCATTAACCCTGATAACAAGTCAGGTATATGCGTTTTTCATAACCCAGCTCTGTTTAGTTCACCAGAGAGGGTCAGCAGAGCGAACTTACTTATCACTAAAGTTACCCCCAGAGAGAATGAAACACCAGAAGTCAAACACAGACAGAAAGTGAAGTGTGTGTGTGATCGAATACTTTAACTTACATGTATGCACGTCTTTTACAGATAGAAAATGTGTCCGTCTGTTTATAGCAAGCTTTGACAGGTTCCCTAATGGGGGTCGTTGAGACAATGTCGCAGCAGTCAAAATAGATGTCAATCAATTTCGAACCAGCAGCAGTGACCGAGGGTGAAGGGTTGGCACATTTAAGTGTCCCTACAATGCAAAACACACAGAAAGTGATAGAAATGTATACACAGCAATTTGCATTCAAATCAATTTGTGCCTTAACACAGTATTATTTGCTGTATCACACAGTTTAGTGGCCTATCTTCACTAGTATTCAAGTCACACTCACCTTGTGAAGGAGGGAAAAGCAGTGCGGTTACATACATGAAAGACAGTCCACAGCTGATGGAGAAATGCATTCTGGGTCCAAGACTGACGCTGTGTCTCCCCACAGCAGAAATCTGGTTATAATAAGTAATTAAGAGCCTCACTGGTCCAACACTTGTCAGTGAAGTAAACAGTGAAGGTCTGACTTCATACCACTGGTATAAATAGGGATAATATGAGGAAACACACACCCTCTCAGAGAAAGAGGAACACAGTTGTCTTTTTAGTGGTTACCTAATGATTTTGTTTCCTTCCTATAGGGTTAAGCCAGAATCACCACCTTGCAGCTGTATGCCTCTGTGATCCAGCCAAGTTGCAGTTGCAGTTTACAGCCATGTCTGTTCAGACTCAGATGTAGCCATGACACAAGACAATGCTTCAAATATGAGTGTCGCTCCAAAGAAGCTTCAAATTCCAAAACTTGGATGATTCACACACATCTTCAACCCGGCAACAGAGATGATCTATACAGTTTACACAGTTTCAAGATGGGCACCCAAGATGAGTGTCAACAATTCAGTATCTGACTTTGACCACCAAAATTTCATCAATTCATCGTTGAGTCCAAGTGGATGTTTGTGCCAAAGTTGAAGAAATTTCCTCAAGGCCTTCTTTAGATAACTTGTACACCAGACTGTGTTGGGTGCACGGTCACAGTGACCTTAACCTTTGACCACCAACATTTAATCAATTCAATGTTGAGTCCAAGTTAATGTTTGTGCCAAATCTGAAGAAATTCCCTAGATGTGTTTTTGAGATATTGTATTCATAAGTATGAGAAGGACAAGGACACAGTGACCTCAACCTTTGACCTTAAGCCATGAAAATCTACTCTGTTCAACGTTGAGTCTAAAGCCTAGTTCACATTACACGATTTTCACCGCGATTTTGATGTCGCAGAGGATCATGAGAGCCACCTTGGGTCGGAGGTGAGTTGGCAGATAGTCTGCCACGACGAGTCCTCATGTGTGAATAAGCCCACAAGCAAGTCGCCCCCTCGTCTGTGATTGGGACTTGATATCTGGCATGCTAGGAGGGACACAACCAGGAGGACGGAAGAAATGTGTGGAGGACAAGTCGCAGGGTTGCCCCTTGCCAGGTCCGCTTATTAGCTGCGACTTTGGGCTTGTTTTTTTGTAAAGTCACTTACAAATATTGGTAGTCGGGTTGCGTTTTTTTGGGCTTGTTTCTAAAGTGGAGTCGCTTATTTGGGCTTGCTCTCTAAACGTCGCCTTTCTCTATATATCCAACACTTCTTTTGGGCTTGTTTCCATAGCCCTGGTTGCTTGTTTCTCTCCCAATATCTGGCAACACTGACAAGCCAGCAAGCAACAACAACAATGGCGGCGTCCACAGGATCATGGGAAGCTCGTTGTGTTTGGACCCAGGCCCTAGAGGCAGATCTGATTCAACACTGGGATGAAAATCCATACCTTTATGATGTGTCGTCTCCAAGTTAAAAAACGTAGTTTGGTGACGTCACCGTGTTATCTGGGGCTCTGTCGGCGAGGGCTCGGTGGAGAAATCTTGTGGTGTGCACACAGGTCATAACGCAGTTGGCGAGACTCCCGATGACAGAAACACACGTCGCCAGGTATGAACACTCAAAAGATTACGATAGTCTCCGTGACGCAAAATCAGAGTGAAAATCGTGTAATGTGAACTAGGCTTAAGTGAAAGTTTGAGCCAAATTTGAAGAAACTCCCTCAGGCTGTTTTTGAATTTTGTTCAGTTACTGTTAATCTGTGTGGATGTGTAAAACAGAGCACCTAGGAAATGATACCATGCATGCCCATTGTTCTTTGTTTAATGAGCATATGCTAGAAACTACATCAATGGCAAACTATCGGTATGCTAACGTTCTGTCAACACTGCTTGGTCTAATGATTACTTTACAGCTAGTATTGCTGCACCGCTTCACAGATGAACTGAGGCGCCTAAAGTTTGTGCTCCACCTCAGCATCTGCGGTTTAAAGTCTGCCAGAAACAACAGTTAATGGATCAGGCCCAGTTGAACCAGCAGATGTTGGGACACTTTAAATGAGGAATGGAAGGAAACTTTCAAATGTCCAAAGCATCAGTTTGGAGTCGTTTTGTGGACAGATATTTTGTAAAATAAAGGTCACATGGACAGAATTATTTTCTAAAATGGAGAGGAAAATACCTGTTTTCAAAAATATCCATACATGTGAGAACAGGGCCAAATATCAAGCCACTTGTAACACTCAAAACTCCAACTAATGAGAGATTAGGCTGAAAGTCATCTTGATCTCAATTAGGCAAAAACATTCTTCAGATTCCAGTCAACATTCACATGATTGGAGTTTTGAAAACTCCATTTCTTTTCATCTCTTTTCAAAGGTGTTTTGAACCTGCCCATGCCCTATAGCCTACTCTCTTGTCCTCAGAGTAGTGAGTTATTCTTTCATATAATATCATATATTATCTGAATATTCAATAATAACACAGTGTGAGAAGGTCTGACTGCTCTGCAAAGAGTTGCAAAGTCCCTCTTCCACTATTGTAAAGTGTTAGCTGTTAAACTGAAAAGGTGAACGGGTAGGCTATAGGCTATGGCCATTATGATTTACATGCTACATAAACACCAGAAAAAAAACATTACGTACCATATATTCTATACATGTAGATTTAATTCCTCATGTGTCCAGCAGAGGACGATCTAGTCACAGCCTCGCTATGCAAAGATTTTTGATGATCCCAGTCATGGCTGTATTCCTCATTCTTCTGTCCAATCCATCTGTTACCATCCAGCTTGGTAAAGATTTTGGACATAGGTCTTACCCAAATGACAAATCAGTGTTCCGAGTCTGTGCCGGATGAAATAAAACTATTGAGGCAACTGAGAGCTGAGGTGCAGACAATCTTCAGGTGGAAATAAATGTCATGTCTGCCCAGTAAACTCCCACCTGTCTTGCTTTTTTAGCTTTTAAGGGACACAACCAGGCTAGCCTTTTCCCAGTTTTTATGCTAAGCTAACCGACCATTGGCTGTATAGCTTCATATTTATTCTACTGTACATACATTGGAGTAACTCTTTAAGTGAATCGAGAAAGTGAATCAGTGTAGCTTATCAAATTGTCAACCTATTCAAGCTTTTATTACACCTTTTCTTAAAAATGTTCCAATTTTAAAACTTGGAGAGATTTTAAGGACTGTATGTACTACTATATGCTGTAAATACACTGATAGCACAAAGACAACACTTTGCAAAATGCTCTTTATTAGTTTAGAGGACAGTAAGATTCCTGTAAGTCATATCTTTGAATGTATTAAAAAAACAGAGAAAAATAATCATTTCATCTGTTAGTAGAAAATAACACTGCAAAAAGTGCCAGTGTTAATATATCCTGGCAATAGGTCATGGTCCATCATCTTCACGTCAGCAGTCGAGGTTCGGTGGCGGGGGTTGGCAAATTATTCCACGCTGCGGAAAGAAACAGTTCATTTTAGCTTGGAACGTTTCCATATTATAGGAATTTAAATGTCTTCAGTTTATGCTGCATTTCATTCACAAAAATTCAGAGTTTCTAGTTGGAATCTGAAACCCCTCCCTACAATGTATCATCAAATGAACATCATTAATAGGAGTAAATACAAAGAAAATATAAGAGAACATGAATATAAGTCACAAAAATCAGCACAGGCTTGATATTTTTTTGATATATATTTTTTCCAGCTGTCAGTTTCAAAGTAAAGGTATGTTCTCAAGACTTACTTCCTCTAATTTCTTGCGACGATCTGGGAGCCAGCTGGCGTTTGGGTCCACACAATAGCATCGCTTACTCTCAGAAACAAAACTGTACGGTTAAAAAGACAGAGAAGAGACCCCAAAAAGGTTTTTTCAAACATAACCAATGTGCCCAAGTCAGGGAAACAGATACCAAACAGTAGCAATAAAAGAACAGTGAGACATCTCTGGAAATCCAAGGATGATACACCATTTTGCCGTAGCACGAAACTCCCTGTAAAACCTCGGCTTGGTGTTTTTACATTAGATAAATTTAACGTTTGGGTTCATGACCCAAAATGACACCAAAGTGATGAAATAGGTGAATACTAGATACCTTTTTCCTTCACATTTCTGGTTCCTCTGCTCATGATTGGCTTTACAGGGTGTGATCCCATACTTTTACTTACATGTACGAATGTATTTTACAATCAGCAAATGTGTCTTCCTTCTGTTCATAGCAGGCATTAACAGTTTCCCTAACGGGGGCTGTTGAGACATTCGGACAGCAGGTGAAATGGATGCCTTCTCCATACAACTTGGTGGGTCTGATCGGAGGTGCAGGTGTGGCACATTGAAGCTGCCCTACAATGCAAAACAGACATTTAAGACAATGGAATGATGAAAGCTATCATCAGCTATGTATAGTAGAGGTTTAATGGCCTATCTTCACTGGTATTCAAAGCCACACTCACCTTGTGCAGGGAAGAAAAGCAGCATGGTCATGAAAGACAGTCCACAGCTGATGGAGAAATGCATCCTGGGTCCAAGACTGACAGCGTGTCTTCCCACAGTAAAGATCTGGTGGTAGTAAATGTTGGTGTCTGATTCTGAGCACTAATTGCCAACACAGGTCAGAGTCAAAGACGAGGAACGGCCAAGCTCCGACTTCCCAGAGGAAAAATCCTTGGTTATAAATGCAGCCTATATGAGAGGACACACACCCCTCGTTGCTCAATCTACAGACAGAGCAACACCAGTTATCTCTGAGACTGGATGCTCAGTTCTCCTCCCTAAAATGATGAGTTTACACTGAACTGAGTTAAGGTGTGATGTCACTGAGTCACTGAACTGACAGACAAAAAAGTTTTCCACAGTCCAAATTATGAACTTTATTAACACGCCATGAGTTTAAACACACTCAGCTATATAAAATAGCACACACACACACAAGTCTCACTAAAACCACAAATGTCTGGATCGGGAGATCACAGTGTGACACATACAAATCAGGTGGGTAAAAAAGAAAAGACATTCCTGATGGACCAGTAAGTCACACAATAACCCTGTGACCTCTTTATACAGTCAATGTAGAAATGACTATGTTGTTTTCAGATTTCTGTAGAAGCAGACACGTACTGCTTACTGGTAGTAAAATCCCCCTCCTTTCAAAGATGTTTTTTTCCTATACTTGCGTTTCCTAAATGGCTGACCTTGATTATACTGACTTGTATCTGTGCAAAGTTTGTCACTATTGAAGTGTTTCTACTGCTAAGAGGGTAAATGTATGTGGATTTCCCTAAAATCTGAGATAAAATGTTTCCCGAGTGAGCTAGATTAGGTATGTTACTAATATGAAAGCCAGTCACGGTCTAATTCAGAAACACATATCGACAGGGAACAGACTTCGACACTGGCAAAGAAACCTGAAACCTCCAGCAGACAGCACTTTTCAGTACAGAGAGCAGAGTTAGCATTAGCATAGCAAACGTTAGCATAGCAACAGTGCAGTTTTTGGATGTAAACTGGAGCCTGGAGCTTCCTTCCACTACCCACCAACACCCCCATCATAGCATTATTACTGTCATTCACAAACACTAACACTGTCAGCCACTGCCAGTTAGCCTACAAGCTAACGAACAACATAAAAAAGTTAAAGATGCTAACTACACTTCACATTCTAATACTAGTTGCTGATTTTGTCAGACTGAGGCTCAAACATGTATGACTGAATCTCTCCAATGTTTCCTCTAACCAGAGGTGGGGTCAAATCACTGTTTTACAAGTCACAAGTCAGTCTCAAGTCTGGGTCAATCCTGGGTCAAGTCCAAGGTCAAGACGGACAAGTCCTAAGAGTTTCGAGTCCCAAACAAGTCATAACACGCTTTTCACCAAATGTAATGCCATTTTATAGGAGTAATGATATGATTTACAAAAATCATAAATACTTTTCAAAAATTTTATTTACTAGTTAAAGGCACTGTATGTAAGAATGCGGCCAAAACGGTTACTGCACTCAAATTCAAAATACTGCCGCGAGTTGTGTCCGCCCCCCCTCCCCTACAGATTCGAGGTTGCTGGACAGCGGCACGCTGGAGACTGATTTGTTTGCCCACAGGCGGCTGCTGTGGCAGGGCTGCGTCGCCGCGTCCTTGATCTTCGGTTTTCCAGCGGACTGTTCGAGCAAGTCCAGCTTCTCTGCTGCTAACGCTGCTGCTAATACAGCTGAGGAGAAGCCGGCTGCTCATGCTGGGACACTGCTAATGCTGCTTGCCGTGCTGCTTAGCTCAGTCGTAACTGTAACTGATGCTGAGACTCTACTGACTGCGTGACTGGTAGACGGCGGTGGGTGGTGCAACAGGCCAAAACACAAATTCAAAACATAAACATGATTTGCAGACCGTACAATTTTTTTTTAGATTCAAATATTCTGGCTGTACTATTGTTGTCCGTGAGATCAGTATGTTATATGAACATTATTCCTTAGTCTCTGTGACATATTAGGATGATTACGGCTATTTGCTTTAGATTTCTTACATATAGCTCCTTTAAAACAAGTTTGTTCAAACAATGGCAACTGAACTTAATCAGAATAAAAGTAGTGCTGATACTTTTATTTAACACTATTAATCACTACCACAACAGAATTAATTCTCTGTGTTTCTGTCCTGTCTTGTATCTAACTCATCTTATACTGGAAAAATGTCTGTAACTCCCCCCTTATATTGGCCTGGGGGTACTGCTGCTCCCTCGAAGTCGGAGATTTGAATCATCAGTCGGAGACACCTCAGTCAACTGAGACTACTTCAAGTCAAGCAGGCTTTTTGTTTGCCACTTAGTGTGCTTTGAACTTCTTCAAAATCAGGGGTCGTTTTGGTCCCCGATTTGGCTGCAGAGCGAGCTCTCTTCACTTTCAGGCTGCTACATACACAGAAGCAGCTGCCCGGAGGAGAGGCTTCGCCCAGTAAGGCTCCGAAATAACGTTATCTTGAATTTTGAATGGTGAATTTACAGCCCACAGCAACTTAATATGAAACAGTCTCTGGCTTTTGTTTGATATCTAGTGTTGGCAGAAAAATACCGTTACAGTCATTGTTAGCGTGGTTAGCTTGTTTACTATATTACATGAATGTCACTGTCACACTGAACATCCAGCTGTACCCTGTTCTCTCAGACTCCAGGGGCGAAAAGTTGAATATACATATTGAACAGCCAAATCTGATTTGACTGGCATAATTCTACGTCAGGTGCAGCCCTACTTGGGGGAAGGTATCAAGTATTTTCAAGTCAAAATGCTCAAGTCCAAGTAAAGTCACAAGCCATTGGTGTTAAGGGTCAGGTTAAGGGTCAGGAAAACAGGCAGGGAACATCTCTGCAGACCCCTCACACCCCGGACATAAACTGTTTAAACTCTTCCCCTCTGGTAGGCGCTACAGAGCACTGTTCGCCCATACTACCCATCACAAAGACAGTTTCTTCCCCCAGGCTGTCACTCTGATGAACTCCCAATCTTTGCTCTACTCCCAATGTTTGACAACATACAAGTGCACTATTTACCTCACAGACTTGTATATTTGACGTATATTTAGGGCTTGTAAATATTACTTTACTTAATTATGAATTTAGTTTAGTGTAGTTCTACTTCCACTTTGTTTCATTTTGAGTACTTAATGTCAATACTGGTACACTGAGAACAAAGTTTACCAAAGTCAAATTCCTTGTATGTGCACACGTACTTGGCCAATAAAGATGATTCTGATTCTGATTAAAGTCCAAGTCGAGTTGCAAGTCTTTTTTGATTTTGTCAAGTGGAGTCTGGCCTCATCCAATTTGTGACTCGAGTCCAAGTTATGTGACTTGAGTCCACACGTCTGCCTTTAAGAGCAACGCTAGCCATCTTGATGTATACTGCTCTTTCACCAGTCTGTCTTGCAAGAGCAGCTCTGGAGAAAGTAAGCCAATTTTTCAATGAGGGACAAAGAGTAGATCTGCTTTCAGCACCTTTTCATCTTTTTATAACTGTTATGGGGTATGTTAAATACAATATAATATTATAAATATTGTTATTAATACAAGTAACATGTCTAAAAAGGGGGATTTTAACTTTACATGACTCACTTGTGTAGCTGCCTTTGTAATTGTGATTTCCTGTAAGAAGTCATGCTGGACCATTGGTCGCAAAAGAAGAGGAGGGTTACAGAAGAGACAGGTTTAAACTAGAGTACTGATTTAAACCTAAATTATGACCAGTAGCACCTTTTAAAATCAGTAACTCAGTCATAGTAATGCATTACACTGGACAGCACTAAAAGTGAATACCTGGGCTCTGCCAGATGGACTTCAGAGGACACTGATTGCCATATTGTACTGTGGGATTATTCTAAGACAGTTTTAAAGTCATTAGTCAACTTACTGGTTCAGTGGTAAGAACACAGACACTAGAATGAATCACGGGATCCCAGTAGATGATAGTATCTGATGATAACACACTGTGTGCGTTTCAGACCACCTATTTTTAGGCTCATTTTCAAACACAGGCTAAAATAAAATTTACTCTGGAATACAGTCATGATATTGGCGTCCATGTTCTCATCACTCAGTGGCGTATGATTGACCGTAATGTCCAGGACAGCGGAGGAGGGGTTTCCGTTTCACTAGCGGGAAGAGTTGGAACTAGAGCGTGACCGGTGACGACGACGGCCAGGTGATCGTGACCTGCGACGCACTGGGGAGCGTCGCCGTGGAGACCGAGACCTGGGAGACAGAGAAAGAGAGCCAGACAGAGTGAGAAAACAGGCAGAAAAAAAGTGACAGTGAAAGACAGAAAATGATCAGGATGAACTAGCCTGGCATCGCAAGATTCACAAATCACAAGTGCCATTTTGTCTGGAACTTATGAATTCATTTTTGATTTCCAAGGGGAGTGATCGGCAGTTGCTGTTGCAGCGGATGCAATTGGACAGACCTACAACCAATATGAGCAATATTAAACTACTACATAAAGTACTGTTAGAATAAAACTAAATAATGTAGTGTGACTTACAATAAATGTCAGGGGTGTAACGGTTCACAAATTTCACAGTTGGGTTGGATACAATATGACACAGTGATGTCATGGTATGGTATGTTTTTGATATCACAAAAAGAGTGGAAATGCCAGATGAAATTCCTTTATTTTATTTTTATTTGTTGTATTTTTTTTTTTTTTTTCATGAAAACATCATAAAGTGTTTCCAAATTCCAGTTTCCAAATGTAACACGATAGCTCAAGTATCGTTCAGTTTGTAATGTGTGGTGAACTGAAAGCCTTGAACCGAACAGTTCAATACAAATATGCATATTGTTACACCCCTGATAAATGACGCTGCACAATTAATGGAATTATTATTCAAATCACCAGAGCTGTGTCATAAATTACTAGTATAGAATGTATTGTGGTGCTACAGAGATGCCCTGGCCTACAAATCATATTTCAGACATAAGGGAACCTGCTTGTTTGGTACAGATCCCACTAAAAATATTCTTCTTTTTATTTCCAGTGAAAATGAAATGATCATCCCCACTAAAATTGTGACTCATATCGCAATTGAAATATCTGTCAAAATATTTGCAATATGACTTTTTTGCATAATGTGCAGCCATAATAATAAAGTTATAAAAATAGTGCTATACTCAAGTTAAATGAAGGATTGTTTTAATGAAATAAATCAAAGTAAAACCCCTGGTGCTTTTATTCTGAAGCACCCAGCTTGTCTCAGGCCAGGAGTATCAATTTTTTTTGTCAACAGTTAGCTATTAGCAGTCACCAGAAAGTTAAACTGTTACATCAGCACCATTAAATGTGAGGATTTATTCACTGTGAGCGGGAAACTAGCAGCTCTCCAGTTTATATTTTAATAATAAAAGTGGTGCACCACAGGCACATCATACAACAAAATGATCACAGTCTGGAGCCCTGCAGACTTAATAACACACACCTCCCTTTGTGTCTGTGAGAGGGAGAGAGCCAAAACACCAAAGTGAGTCTTGTAATGCCAGTGGCTTTAAGAAAAAAAAAGGACTTTATACTCCATGTTCAAAATATAGTCATTTTATCCATCTCACTAGGAATTAGCCAGGATACATCAAGTATAACTGATATATTACCCACCCTTAAAACAGACAGAATCTGAATTTCATCAGAAAATTGAAAACAGTACTTCAACAGAAAGTTTTACATCAGCTGCAGCCTTTTTGGTTGTTTTCAAAAATGCCTGCGCTCCTCTTTCTTAAGCTAGATTTATGCTCAGCATCACGTGTTAAGGCTCTGCGACTGTCAATCAATCATATCAAACTCACCCATATTAGATATACAGTTGTGATTGGGCCAGATATAAGTCTGTTTCAACAAGAGGGGGACTAGACTGACTTGTCAGATTTAATAAAACATGAGCTCACAGATTTGTCTGTTTACACCCCGTTTACCTTCTCCTCATTCGAGGTGGAGTGCGTCGCCACATTGGTGGTGGAAGCATCCTGCGTGGAGGCGACAGCCTGCGAGGGGGAGGACGCACTGTAGGAGTCAGCACAGCCGTGACTGTGATCTCCTGACCGTCAATCTGACCTGAAAGAGAAACATCCAAGAACATCTGGCATTTTAACAGAATTAAACATTAGTACCTAAACTTGAGACATTAGTTTAAGTGTCAAACACTCTTCCAGGCTCCAGTCTCATCTGAACTGTATTCATCCATGTTACGTAAAGGAGCAGTATGTAAGATTTAGGGGGATTTAGTGACATCGAGTGGTGAGAAATGCAGATGGCAACCAGCTAAAATCTCTCCCTGTAAGAATTCCTTCAGTGTTCATTGTTCAGGAGGTTTTTACTGGGGGCCAAATTATGCACAGAGGTCTCATCCACCCCAAAACAAACTATCCGCGTGATTAAAACTAGTAAAAACAACAACAACAAAAAAGCAGTGTCACATTACAAATCAGTGTTTCTCCTGCGTTGTTTGGCATGTCAGAGAAAGATAACTGGCCCAGCACCAGCTAATGTGCTGTCATATTTTTTCTCTGATAACTGAAGATCATGACGTTCAGAGGGTTTTTACCAGGTGCTGAGTTGCCTGCAAAGGTCTCTTCTTCTCCAAAACAAACAGACCCGCTGATTTAAATAGATAAAAACACTAAATAAAGCAGTTTCATGTTAAAAAAAAACCCTGTGCTTTTCCAAAGCTGCTCTTCAAAGAGGAGGCTGGTGACTATGATGGCTGATGCAAATACACAAATGTAGAGGCGATGTGTGGTTTGTCTGTTCTGGGCTACCGTAGAAACACAGTGGTGTGCAACCAATGATCTCCATGGACGAGGACCTGCTCCCTATGTAGATATAAACGTCTCTCTCTAAGGTCACAAAACACAACAATTCTTAATTCCAGGTGATTATACACTAAGGAAAACACACATTATATTATATTCATTATCTGCCAATTAATCCTACACACTGGACCTTTAACTGCTCTAACAGAATGTTATGCAATCTGTTCACTGTTAATCTTCCATGTTCATGTTCCTCCACATCCTCTCACCTCCGTCCATGTGCTTCAGGGCCTTCTCCGCCTCCTCGGGTGTCTCAAACTCTACGTAGGCGTAGCCTTTGGACAGGTGAGGGTGGACGCGGTGCATGGGCATGTCAATCATCTTAATCTTGCCGTAAGTAGAGAAGATCTCCTGGATGTGTTCCTTTAAAGACACAAAAAAAAATGCTTCGAGACACATTTATATAAACAGGATCCTTACTCTGTCTTTTTACTGTAGGTAGAACACATTTCAGCTCCTCGTATGAAAAGATAAACGAAATGAAAACAGCTTGAGGTAGATTTCAGTGGTAAAGCTTCAAAATGCTCCTATCTGAAAACTGTTCTTACCTGTACTACATTTTTTTCAAAATATTAAATATTCTTTTGCTGAGGATGATAAGAGTAATTACAACAAGCACACTTAATGATTTTATGATAATCAGATGAGGGTGATAACATTATTGCATAACTCAAATAACAGAGCTGAGTTATTCATCAGTCTTTTGTAATTACTCATGCATGTAAGCACTGATTTCTTTCTGTTTTAATTATGCTCGTGTACAAACAAGGTAATGGAGCCTGCAAACACCACACAATGGATTCCCTGTCTCTTAATCTGCCTTCTCTCATACTGTGTCACTGTTTCCTGTTGGCTCAAATTCAAATACTCAGCTCCTACAAACTTAAAGGTAACCTCACTCCCCATTAGCATTAAGAGTTAATGAGATTTACCTTTTTTTTACCTTAAAAAAAATATCTATATTCAGTACTATTTTCAATACCCCAGGAAAAAATTGACAGTGAGTGCATAAAATGTCAAATTTTCATTTTGAAGGCAAATATAAAAAGGCCATAAGAGGACAAAGACAACTTTTCTTTTCTTGGTTAGAATACCAGAAAGACTGCTGTAAACATTAACAACGATTACTATGTGTGACCGGAGTGATTGAGACGAGTGACGGGAAAACAGCACTTTGAGTGAGTGATAAGAGGCGGGGTTATGGAGACACTGCAGCGGTGTGTGTGTATGTGTGTTAACTCGCTGTCGGGGAGAAGAGGTCAGACAGCTCTGTCGGCTCTGTTCACACATTTCAATATAAACTCTTCCCATGCCAGTAAAGCGCCCTTTAAAGGTCCAGTGTGTAGGATTTAGGGGGATATATTGACAGAAATGGAACATAACATAACAAGGATGTTTTCTTTAGCATAAAATTGCCTGAAAATAAGAATCGTCGTATTTTTGTTACCTTAGAATGAGCTGTTTATATCTACGCAGGAAGCGGGTCCTTGTCCATGGAGAATGGCATGCTTTACCGCCATGTTTCTACAACAGCCGAATGGACAAACGAAAAGTAGCTCTAGATAGGGCCATTTTCGTTTTTGCTTTGGCCACCATAGTTAGCAGCCTTTCTGCGATGAGCAGTGTCAGGAAAACAAGTTTTTTCCCACATGAAACTGCTTTATTCTCTGTTTTTACCAGTTTCAATCATGTAGTCTGTTTGTTTTGGAGAGAAAGACACCTCTGCTGATAATTCGGCTCCCGGTAAAAACCTCCTGAACAATGAACACCGAAGAGATTCTAACCGGGAGAAATTCTAGCTATCTGCAAATCCTCATCATCAGGCACCACTAAATCCCCCAAAATGTTACAAATTAGAGCTTGGAACTTTCAAATATTCAGATTCAATACGTATCGATAAATCCATATTTTTGACTACTAGAAATGTATTTGGGGCTTGTTGTTGCCTCTTACAAGTATTGGCTTTTGCTCTGAGGCACAATGCCTACATGAATCATGCAAAGTCTATAGTCAATTAAGCAGCACGAAACAGCAGCAGCATCTCTATGATCAGCTGGCTCGGGGTCAGTAGTGTAGTAAGCCATTCACCTTGATAACATTTCTGGTCAGCCGGCCCAGGTAGACCTTCGTGGGTTTGGGTGTGGGGCTTCGACGTCGCCGGTCCCTTTCATCCTTCTTTGCCGACTTTGACCTAGAGTAATATTTCAGTTACAACTGTAATCATTAATCTGTCATCCAGAACTTAATGTTTTAATTTGTTCTCCACCAACATTACTGGTGTTCCCCGACTGCATGGTGCAAGACTCAGACATTCAGACACCACATGCTTAATTTTTCAAAAGAATTTCATACTTGGAGCGTGATCGTCGTCTGTTGTTGTGGCGCTGGCGGCTGGGGCTCGGTGAGGACGAGGAGGAGGAGGAAGAGGAGCGGGAGCTGGATGAGCCTGAGTGGCTGGAGGCAGAGGAGCTGGAGCCACTAGAGGAGCCTGAGCTGGAGCCTGAGCTGCTGCTGGAGCTGGAGCTGGACATGAACAACAGCGGGTTTTAGGATGGCAGGAAGTGGTGTGACCTTGGACTTTTTGTATTAGACTGTCCAAAGTATAGAGAAAGATAAGCACTGCTGTAACCTTTTGTCAAAATCAGAACACACATTTCTTTTTCATCCACTGAAGAATTAATTGATATAGAAAATGAAACAGGGAATACGCAAACTGGAGCCTTGCAGCATCTGGTGTTATATTATGAGAACAGCCTCTGACCTGCTGCTCCCACTGGAAGCGCTGCGCCGTGTGCGGTTCTTCTCTCGGCCCCGGTCTTTGTCAGCTCCCTCTTTCGTGGCTCCTGACTTCTCCTTACCTCGCTGCTTACTCTTGTCATCCTCCTTCCTCTTTGTTGGGGATGGCGCCCTGTCGGGAGGAGAAGAAAGTTAACAAAAGTCAGGATTTAAGGCATTAGACAACACTTAGCAGACATGAAATATGACAATTTGGCAACATGCAAAAATAGACACGTGGGTATCTACTGCATCTAATGTTTTAAAATAGCAGTGGTGGAATGTAACATAAAGTGCATTTACTCAAGTATGAATATTTAGTACTCTTAGTACTTTTTTCCCCTTCCACTTTATACTTCTATTCCACAACAATTCAGGGTAAAATATTGTAGTTTTTACTCCATTAAAATTATCTGACTGCTTACATTCCCAATTAAGATTTTTGCATGCAAATCATATGGAGACCGTGTAAAATATTGTATACAATATGTATGTTTTGATACCAAACAGTATATATAAGTACAGCTGAAGTGATAACTCAATTGATAAATAATTACTTGGCCACTATTTTGATTACTGAAGTCATGTTTCATGCAAAATATTTCATGATTCCAGCTTCACAAATGAAAAAGATCCTTCTTTTTCTTTTAATGATTTTATTTTTAACAATTTAGAGGTTTTTCTGCATTGAGTACTTTTACTTTTAATACTTAAAGCACATTTTCCTATTCATACTTATGCACCTTAAGTAAAATTTTCAATGAAGGACTTAGACTGGTAATGGAATATTGTTACAGTGTGGTATTGGTACTATTACTTGAGTAAAGGATCAAAATACTTCCTTCACCACCGCCAAATAGTTACATCCAAACTCACCAGTTAGTTATCTTATACGTTACTAAGATATAAACACATAAGTATCTTGTAAGGCTGTTATAATGCTGAAAAAAATGCACTTTTAAAACACTGAGCAATAATAATAAATACCAACACAGATTTAATTAAAACATGTCAGAGGACACTGCAGATGACATTGAAGGCATTTGGATGCAGATAAATAATTTCAGTGTCCATAAGAACTGAAAAAATGAAATAATGAAAATAACTTGCATCACACTCAGTGCTACTCGTCCTTACAGATAATTTAGAGGCAGAATTGACAGCTCAGAATTCTACTTGTCCCATAGATAAACTCATAAGGGACAGATGAAACAAAAATGAACCAATTCGCACTGAAAATATATTAATGGCATAACTAATTTCTAATACGTAGCTGCAAATGTTCCTTTTGCAGCTGTCTTTGGGTTCCTGTGAGTAGAAATGATATCGACTCGGAGCGGAATAAACACGATATAACGGTAATTAACGTTAGCTCAACACACACTTGCCCATATTAGCATTAGCTCGTGAGCTAATATTGGCTTATCAGGCTGCGCTGCTTTAACATACGCGCGTATTTAAGAACGGAATTCTGCACTAAATACGACTCTGGCATTATTGCGTTCCTATTTATTGACCATACATTTATATTTTTCAAGTAAACAACGCAAGCTGGCGGCGTTAACTCACATCTTTCCTCCTCCTACACGCCTACTTGCGAGAGTAGTCGTCGCATAGAGATGACGCAATCTCTTAGGTCGACGTAACCAATCAAAAGAGAGGACCTTTATCGGCAGAGATAGCGGTAGTGATGGAAGTTTCACTCTCTGGATTCGGCGTTTAAGGGTTATTTTTCGGACGATGGCGAGGTATGTAAACCTTGTTATCTGTAGTTAAACCCCGAAACAGTGCTGTAATATTGCCGTTCATTTTTAAATTGACCTCCTGTTGTAATTTGCTCGGTTGTTGCGGCTGTTAAGCAAATTGCCAAACAGGTCAACTGAGGACAACGAAATACCTATCTCAACCCGGCTTTAAGAGGATGTCTATCTCCATTTACATAGCAGCAAGGACAGTTAGCATGGTTACAGAATACCAAAGACACCCTCCAAGTTTAATTATTCATTAAGAAAGTTATTTATGAAGCTAGGCGCTAACTGTAGCTCTTGTGAGAAATTACTTGCTGTTGGATACAGAGGGAAGGACACACACTTCTCTGGGACAATGAGCCTTCAGATGAACTCCAAAGATGAGCCAGAAGAAACCAGCAAACCGTCAGGCGGTGCCAGGATCCTTGCTTTGACTGTTTTCTCTGCTGCCATCGGAGGCACCTTCCAGTATGGCTACAACATCTCAATCATCAACGCTCCCACCAGCTACATCCAGAGCTTCATCAATGATACCTACATGGAGCGCTGGGGCGTCGGCTTGGAGACCCCTCAGGTGACCCTAGTGTGGACTCTTATTGTGTCGGCCTTCTCACTAGGCGGTTGGCTGGGAGCCCTGCTGGCGGGACCTCTGGCAGTCCGCTGTGGGAGAAAGAACTCTCTGCTTCTGAACAACTCCTTCTTGTTTGTTGGTGCTGTGCTCGTGCTGACATGCAGAGTGGCGAAATCATTTGAGATGATCATCCTTGCTCGTTTTCTGGTGGGGATGAACTCAGGTGTCAGTATGAACATTCAGCCTATGTACTTTGGGGAAAGCGCACCCAAACACCTCCGGGGTGCTGTGGCTTTTTCCTCTGCTGTTTTCACTGCATTTGGGATCTTCCTGGGTCAGGTTGTTGGAATAACTGGATTGTTGGGTGCAGAGCCTCTTTGGCCCTACTTACTAGCTAGTAATGCTTTGCCAGGCTTGATCCAGCTCCTTACCCTACCCTGGTTCCCTGAAAGCCCCAGATACCTTCTCATCGACAGGGGAGACAGGGAAGCATGTGTGCGGGCGCTGAGAAGGCTTCGTGGTGGGGAGGCTCCAGTCTTGGAGATGGAGGAGATGCTTCAGGAGCAGCAGCAGCATCAAAACTCTGCAGCCTCTGCCAAGACGCCCTGGTCTCTGTTTAAGGATCCTGACCTACGATCCCAGCTCAGAACAGTCATGGCTGCCAGTAGTGCCATGATGCTCTGCGGCAACGACTCCATCTACTTCTACGCTTCTTATATCTTTCTCGAAGCGGGGATTCCTCCAGAGAAAATCCAATATGTCACCATAGGTACAGGGGCATCTGAGCTAACTGCTTCCATACTGAGCAATCTGCTGATTGAACGTGTGGGCCGCAGGTACCTTCTTTTGGGAGGGTACAGTCTTATGTCATGTTGGTCTGTAGTCTTCACTGTAGCTCTCACCCTCCAGAGCCGCGGCGTGGCTGGGATGGCTTACCTCAGCATGGCATGCGTGTTCGCCTACATTCTCAGTTTTGGCTTAGGTCCAGCGGGGGTGACTGGAATCTTACCAGCTGAGATCTTCGACCAGGGGGCTCGGCCGGCAGCATACATGGTAGCTGGCTCGTGTATGTGGATCAGCCTGTTCTTGGTGGGAATGCTGTTCCCATTCATCGTCAAAGGCCTGGGGAACTTCTGCTTCCTGCCATTCATGGCTGTGTGTTTGGTGTCTGCTTTGTTTTTGGGGTTCACTCTACCAGAGACTAAGGGGAAGACAGTGGCTGAGATCACTGCAGAGTTTGATAGAAAGAATGGCGTGAAGAGGGAGAAGCCAGACCTGCTGGTGCACGAGCCCATTAGGGAGTACTACCAGCTGGGTAAAGCCTGCTCCTTCACTACCCTAATGCAAGATTCTGACCCTGACCATAAGAGCGCAACTGAAATTTGACATCCTTCTTTAAAAGTGTAAATAAAACAGGCAGTGCCTTTGCAGCCTCTTTATGCACCTTCAGTGACGGATGATCAGGTGAAATATGAAGTGTGGTTAGGTGGATAATGGGACAAGGAACAGATGATAAAATTTTGGTGGTGATCGGTTGAAGCAAAGTGGATAAAATAATAAATAAAGTCTATCGTCTGACAGCCTCAGCAGCAATTCCAATTTCTAATGAGACGGTGGAAAGCACGTCTTGTTCTACTTGCTAAATATTGTAATTCTAAAGTTGAAATTAATGTTCTGTGTTGGAAAAAAATAAAGTGAAAAATACAAAAAAACATATTATATTCTGTACTTCTGCACTCTCTGAGTGCTTTTCTAGTTATTTATTTTAATGCTGGTTTCTTGAGGAAACCCACTGGAGAGTATTAAATGCTCAGCTCAAGTGTTGTACTTAAAGGAATACTCTACCCACCAAATGATCATATGTACTGTAATTACTCACCTTATGTTACGTTGAATTTAGGAAGAAAACTTGGAGAACAAAGAATCCAAAAACTGAAAAAAATGATTCATAAATTGAAGCCATGGGGGATTGTGTTTAAAGTTGTAATTAGTTAGTTACTTTTTGGTCATATTTGCTGAAACTGTCATTGTATCCACAAAGTAGTACATGAGACAGATGACCTGTGGAAAAAATCATGCTCCTCCTCCTCCTCATAGTGCTTCTATTGGCATTTGCTGGAGTCTACTGCATGTGAATGAAAACAACCAATCAGATCTGAGGAGTCTCTAACGCAGCTGTCAGTCATATTTACTGCGCTGATCAAATATGAATCAAGATTCTGTTACTGCATAGCCTATTCTTTGCCTCAAATGTTTTCAGAAACATATTTTAGTGTACTGTTTAGCTGTAAAATTAGAGTTTGTGACCTGGTCGCCATGTTGGAAACAGTTGAGCTGAAACAACGCACCGCCCACCGGCTTGGTCACAAACGTTCTTAATTTACGGTTAAGCAGTACACTAAAATATAGGCTATGTCTTAAAACATTTTATGTTTGAAATAGGCAGTAACATAATCTTGATTCACATTTGATCAGTGCTGCTGAGTTTGACAGTTTGACCACAGTTTACAAGCAGTGAGTGACATGATCGACAGCTGCATTTGAGACTCCTTGGCTCTGACTGGTCATTTCCTTCAGCCGCAATTCTAGCAAATACCATTTGAAGCACTACGAGGAGGAAGAGGAGCAGGAGGAACAAGATTTTATCATAGACTATCTGTCTCATGTCCTACTGTGTGGATATCAAAACATCTACCTACAAACTCTCACACAACTCGTGTAGTATTATCGAAGTCCCATTTATCTAATGGTACACTCAGTACTTCCCAAACGCATGCATTTTGGCTAAACAGTTACTATTTAAAACACTTACACACACACACACACACACACACACACACACACACACACACTTACACACACACAACGGAGGTGCACTTCTTGAAGAAGAATGGTAAAGTTTGAGAGAAAATGCATGTTTGGGACAACCCTGTCTCCTAGAAATTACATTTGTATGTTACCAGACTGCTTTCTTAATTTTGTTGTTGTGGCAATGTAATTGCCGCCTGGATTATGTTCAGAGAAAACATTTCTTTATGGTACTGTAACACAACAGTACATTTACGAACTGCGTAGGCTTCTTAAGGAGGTAGCTGGGGGGCATGGCAAAATGCAAAACCAAAAAATCCAGGACCTTGAAACCAGAACCTCGGGCTCATGTCCAGACTCCTGTGCCTCGTTAAGTTCATGAGGTGAGGGTACTACTAGGTCTTATGTATTCCAATGGCTTTTGGCTTTTTGTCTGATAGTTGTGTATACCATTACCAGCCAGGAAAAGAGGCGGGTATATCCCGTGTAACTGCGTATACCCTCCATTACACCATTGGGTTTGAGCAACAGAAGCATTGTGGTTAAGGTTAGAAAAAGATCATGATTTGGGTTACATTTTAACGAGAAACATAATAAACACTCATGTCGTAGGTTTAGACATCAAATGTACTTTGGTTAAGGTTAGGGACATATTATGTTTTCAGTTAAATGGTGAGTAAATTATATACAGATGATCATTTAAGGGGTTAAAGTTTTCCTTTAACTTTTAACCCAATCAAGAGAGTAAAGAGCTAGGGAGTGTTTAAAATAACACATGTATAGACTTCTCTATTAATTACCTACAGTATGGTCACACAGAGAAAGCATGACATGATGATATTTTCTCTACAAGAAGGATCTTTAGGAGCATAACACTGTAACTGTAAGCTGAATAATTGCCTTACCAAGACCAGCATACTGTAAAGATGTGAAAGTACAGTACTGGAAAGACTAATGGATTGTATTTTAACTTTACCATCTCCCTTTCATTCAGTACACCCTGCTTATATCAGTTATAAAAGCACCTCAGTCAGTTGTTCTTGCTTATCATTGTCTTATTTATCGTCTCATAAACATGACTATGCCAAAGTATGGAATTACGGTACCTTTGTTAATTTAAGATGAGACTTATGTGAAGCACTGTGTGATTCCAGTATCCAGGAAAGCAGTCAAGGCGATTGTATACCTCAAATATAGCTACATAACTCATATTCACTCAAACTCTCTGAAGGTCTTGATAACGGTAGAGGTGTTTGCAGCAGACTGGGTAATCTTTTGAATTGCATGCACTAAAGGATTACCCACTAAATCAACACTTCTGCACTGGGTAGATAACACTGCTTGTTTATTGTGTATTCTGATTGTGTACATATCTATCCAGTCCAGTGATCCATGCTTGTTACATTTTACTGTTCAATGACCCCAGTGGGCATGGGGAATGTTACCTCTCTAAACTCTGGAAGGTTTGGTGTCGTGTTCTGCTCGGTTGCATGTATACTAATTGGACTCCCACCCCAAGGTGTCGTTCCTACTGGCGCCACTAACAGCATGATTCCATTTCACCACCCCTTGAGATGTTTCCTTTGTGTACTCATGCAGTGACTTTATAAATGCAGCTCCACCAAACAGCCAGTAGATGCCGCCATTGTCATTGTTCCTTGCCTGTTGTCCTCTCCTTGCTGAATATGAAGCTGTATATTGTTAAAACGACTCTCAGATGAGACACCTAGCCAAAGATGACACTTTGAAATTCATCACCTGTCAGCTCACAGCCATTGCAACCCTTTTGTTGACGATCTGTCATATCTCCTATATGTTCCCTTTTAAAATTATTTCTTCAAAATGCAGCAGATGTCATTTTTTAGTCAAGGTGTTATTTTTTTATTAGAAATCCAAATCACCCTCTCTTATTCTTTGAAAATGTCACTTTTCATGCTGGATTTCAGGAAGAACCTCACTGCTGGAGCACGTTGGTGCTGTGCACTTTATAACTGAAATATTGCTATTGTATGACTGTCTATCCAAAGCATGTTAGGATAATCAATAATTATAAGGATTCTGTAAAAGTCTTACTGTACGATTCTCTGACTTTATTTTGTAGGAATATATATTTTGCACATACCAGTTATGTATTTAATAGTATTTATTGAAAGAGAAATACTACTGTATGTACAAAAATAAAAAAAATCAAAGTGCTGACTACGCCATTCTCTTCATTGTGATTTAGTTAGTTTGATTGATTCCGCCTGTCTGATCCAACTGCTTTCTTAATTACATTTAATCACATTACTTTGGCTCCCTCAGCTCCTCTGTGCCTTCATCGACTGCACCATCCCACTACCATTAAAACTGCGAGTGTAATGCTGTTTATTTATGGAAATAAGTGCTGTTTGAGAACGGCTCACTCTAAAGTGGGGCTAAGGTTCAAGTGTGCTGTTCCATTGGGCTCTGTTACATCATTCCAGTGTCTCCTGGCTGTTTGAAATGAACCTAGATAACAGAAAAATGGGATTTATATTCAAGTGTGTGCCCTGACGAGGAAAGGTTTTGAGTGTGTGTGTGTGTGTGTGTGTGTGATTCAGAGCTACTGTAAAAACACTAGAAATTCAAGGTAGAAGTGTTTCTGTTACAATCACAGCAGGAAGCAGAATATTTTTGCTCTTGCTGGCCTTCAGTTGAAGTTGTAGAAAGATTTAAAGATAGAGCTAATTCTCTGCTAGCAAAACTAGTCCACGTATGTTACACCTCAAATAAACAGAAACTCCAGTCCATTAGAGACAGACTAGACATAGAGTATATACTGTAATTTTAAAGCACAAATTATGAAATATGGTAATTCGCTTTCCCACAGCTGTCTGGGCATTATAAAGCTAAAACCAGGGAGACGTATAGCTGCCGCTGCATAGAGTGCTCCAGGGATGAGTCCTAAACCTAGAAATGGGGTAGCATTTTAGCACTCCTGGTTACCAGTGACCTCGTCATGTATCAATGTTTGGTCATGGACTTCCTCGTTCAGATGCGACATGAAAGGTACCCTGGGTGCATTGGTAGTTGACGTTCTGGTACGCCATGTCAACTTCAGCCTGTTAAATGCATCGTCTTCTTTCAAAATGCACTTCCATTTTCACAGGAAATTTACTGTTTACATACAGTCTCTTTCAAAATAAATGCACTCAGTACAACAACGTGAATTGACTTTTTTTCCTCCAACAACTTAAACACGTGGTTGGGTTTAGGAAAAAAGAACAGGGTTTGGCTTAAGAATCTTACAAACACCACTCTCCAGGGTAAAGCTGGTGTTTGTTGGATGTGTTTCATGTTTCACCCTGACACCACTGCCCCAAGTGCTGGATTTGACGACTTTGGAGTGAGACCGGCTAGTAGGTCAGTAAATACCCCATTTGTGAATTGTAAAGCTTTTACATGTTGCAGGCGGTTGCTAACAAGTGGTTAAATGTGACTACAGAACGTCATCATGCCGAACACGGCTTTAGAGTTCAGATGGGGTGGTAAGGTTAAGTCATTAACATGTCAACCTAGCAACACGTACATGAGGCCAAATGTATCAACAATCCACTTTATTCATTTTCTTTATTCATTATGCATGAAGATGTGATCCAAGTTAGAAGTCTCTATGTAACCCTTACCCCTACTCTAACCTGAACCATGTTTCCTTTAATATTTCATAGCTAGCTAAACACAAACTTTGCATTTTCTTCGGGGCATTTGAGTCCAGACCAAAGAGCAAAGGGGGATGAACTTGGACTGATGGTCAGTCAGGTCTCACTTGTCATCTAATTTCAAGCATCTAAAAGCTAATTAAAAAAACAAGCCGGTCAAAGTCGTTAAATCTGGTGCTTGGGCAGTGACTTGTGGTGTCAGCATGAAACGCAGCTGGTCGCTGTTATAGTTTAATGGCGCTCGGCAGCATCAGGGGGAAATGCAGTGGGACAAGAACGAAAGTTAAGGTGGCAAAAGTTTGAGTAGGGGTGGTGGATGGGTCAACAAAAACACTGACCTTCACCCCAGGAGAGCGCTGTTCGCGTCCTGTAAGATTATAAAGCCAAACCCTGTTTTTTTTTTCCNGGCGCTCGGCAGCATCAGGGGGAAATGCAGTGGGACAAGAATGAAAGTTAAGGTGGCAAAAGTTTGAGTAGGGGTGGTGGATGGGTCCAACAAAAACACTGACCTTCACCCCAGGAGAGCGCTGTTCGCGTCCTGTAAGATTATAAAGCCAAACCCTGTTTTTTTTTTCCCTAAACCTGAGCTGTTTGTTGCGTGAACCCAACCATGTGCATTAGTTGTTGAAGGGAGAAAAAAAAAAAACATCAATTCACGGTGTACTGATGTAGTGCATTTATTTTGAAAGAGACTGTGTGTAAATAGTAAATTACCTGTGAATACAGAACTGTATTTTGAAAGAAGGCAATGCATGTAACAGGAAGAACTTGACGCAGTGTTCCAGAACCCAGTATCTGGATGTGGAAGGTCCATGACCAAACGTTGATGTGTGACGAGGTCGGAGTGAGAACGTGTTTGTAGGAGAGTCATTTAGCTGGTGGGTGGGTCACGTAGCTGCTCCAGCTGCTGCTGTACCTATACTCGCAACTGAAAGACGGTTATCTTAGCCAAGCATTAAGACTAAAACTGGGGTAACAGCTAGCTTAGCTCTATTGATTGATTGAAAAACAAATGCCTTCCCAGCAAATCAATAAAATGAGAACATAGTTTTTAACTTTTATTGCAAGTTTTGGGAAAAAAAATCTCTGAGCTGCCACCAATAAACTGTACCTCCATGTTCCGCTGCTCGGTCTACTGTGGCTCCGTCTACTGTGTTATTAGGTTAATCCTAATGAAGTTTACTGGCACATTTTGCTACAGCCATTTAATCATAACGTCAGTTAATCAGTGCAGCCTATTTAATGCAGTGCAACGGCAAGTTTGGACTATTTCCTTTGACATTTTGACAACCTCCACAAAATATATCTGTCATTTTAGTGCACTTTGCAGTCACTCCCCCCCCCCTTTTTTTCCAACATAATTTCTCAGCACAAACATTTCCATGTGTGCTTTGCTGTCCATCCTCCATACAGTACAGTTGCAGCTCAGCAGGATACGACTGCTACAATATGCGGAGCAGTTGCTCATTTACTCCCTTACTGCAGTGTTACCATTTTAACCTGTAAATGTGAGCGCACAGGTCTTAGTACCAGCCCAGACTGGTAGCAGTCCATTGAGATTTTACCCATCCCTCCTGATTGACATGCTGCCACTGTCTGAGCTAATAGTTATTCTGCAAAATGAACTGTTCTTTGAATGTCAGCTCCTATCAGTGAACTTAAGAGAAAACGGATCCTTAATGTCAATATCCACAGCCTCTCTTAGACTCTGCAAATATTGAAAAAATGACATTCTAGATATGACATTTCAGGTTCAAGTTTTGACATTTAAGTAGGACATTGGCCTCGCTTCTGTCATTTTGCTTTTGTCAGACTGGAGATGGCAGACAATAATGTATCATGTTTGACACTTGCTTGATCAGAGGTTCATATTCCATGAAAGAGTAGTGTCACATTAGTTATGATGTACGTGTTCAAAGAAGTTCACCAGTTAATTTCTCTCTGCTGCGAACGTTTCGGGTCCCAAGTGGTGCTTCAGTGTCTTTGGTCTTCTCTAAGTGAAAGCGTATTTTGCGTCTTCCTCCTCAGATGAAGAGTGCGGGTTTCCTTTGGCAACCACAGGTGGAATTGCAGAAATACTGGGGAGAGAAAAACCTTACCTTTAATTCTAGTTTCTATGAAGACATCAAAGGATGTTGCCAGGCACCCGAGTATGGAGGATGAAATATGAATAAATAAATATAAATACAGTAATAACCAAAAAAGTTTGAATAAGTAAATGCTAAAATATATACTGAAATAAATAAATGCATAAACAAATAATTGTTGATAACTGAACAGTTATCCATCTCTTTAGATAGCAACAAAAATGTTGAAATAGATTGACATCATGCATTTAAAGAATACATTATGTCCTATTTAACTATCAACTTTTATATCCTATATTCATTTATTTATTTATGTATTTATTTATTTTAGAATTATTTAATTATTATTTGTTTATTTATATACTTATTTCAGCAATTAATTATTTATTTCTGTGTTTATGGATTTATTTATTTATTCATTCACTTCAGCATTTACTTATTTCTGTACATTGTTTCAGCATGTATTTATTTATGGATTTATTTCAACTGTTATTTATTAATTTACTTATTTATGTTTGCATTCACTTATTTCTATATTTTATTTCAGTGTTTATTAATTTCAGAATATTTATTTTTTTGTTTATTTCCGCATTTTTTATTTCTATATTTATTACAGCATTTATCTGTTTATGTATTTATGTCAGCATTTATTATTCTTTTATTGTTATTACTGTATTTATTTATTTTAACTGTATTTAATTATGCATTAATTTTTGATTGATACTTAGAGCATTTTCTGTCCTCCATACAATACCTGAGGGTGAGACAAGGAAATTGAGATGTAACATGATTAGATGGGCACAAAAAAAGAACAAGAAAAAAAAAACTGCAGAAGGACAGAAAACAATATTAGACGTTATTGTTCCTCTGCCTCTTGAGTGTCGTGTACGTGCCTACACCCGTATGCAGTGGACAAGAATAGTTTGCATAATAAAAGCAGTCTAAGAGGTGTCGTCTCTGTTTGCTCCTTCACAACAAAACAGACTGATGATGCTATTATAGAGCAGCGAGTGGGTCACAGTGGACTTGCCAGAGAGCCTCATCATCACCATTGTTGTCGATGCAAGCTGGCCCGTACCTCCGATATGAGCAGATAACATGGAGTCGTTATTACTGTTTGACCCTTTGTCTTGGGAAGGGGGAAAACCGGGAGAGACATACACTTGTGTGTCTTATATATTAAACAGCTGAGAACAAACAACACAGTAGACTGTCAGCATTTTATTAAAACTGGACATAATTCAGTCAGTGGTGTTGCCGCCTCATATATGATGGTTAACTTAAAGGTTGTTACACTTTTACTGTAAGAGATTTTCCACGCGTATGCTGTAACTGTGTAACTGGATGATCCTGGTTTTGAGTGCTGAGATTTCGTGCCACATGATCGGCGAGGTGCTATTTTCTTTCCAGCATGACAAAAACATTCTTATGAATTTTGAATTCATTTTTTATTGTGGATAAGTCTGAAGGTTTTAAGGGACAATCCACCTTGAAAAAAAGTTGTCAAATCTGTTTATTCATTTGCACTCTATCCAGGGGTGACAAAAATAAGATTGAAATCAATCTCATATATTTGCTTTAAAGCTGTACTAATCAATATTTTTATTTTTACAATGGATCGAATAAGTCAAATGTGAAAGAGGTCGCTTGTAGTGACAAACCCACAGAGAATTACCACCAGACCCTGCAGTCCCCTTCAGCTCTGCGTAGCATTTTAGCATCTTTTAGCTCATTGTTTTGGTTTTACGATCCGCAACTTTAATGTTTTGCTTTCAAAACTTTAAAATTTTTGTCAAGAATTAGTGGACCCTCAAGAGGATGAAGCGGTTAGAAGATGAAGATGAATTAGTGGAAATGAACACAGTAAATATTGGGCTTACATTTGCTGGTGGACAGAAACACAACTCCAAATGAATGTAAATGTTGCTTAAAACATTCTCCGGGTCCTCTGTAACTCTGCAGGACTTATTTCCACCCTGCCCAGCAGCAGTACCGTTGCGAAGGGTCCCTAACTGCGGGGAGAACGGAGCAGGCTTCCCCGGAGGTCCGCCGCTTTTCCCGGTCCCTCTTCTCCACACTTTGGGCTCTAGTTTCTCAGTCCGGGCGAGGCGGGGGCGCAGCGCACCTGCGCTTCGCCAACTGGGTGTGGCCAGGCGGATTTTGCAAGTTTGGGACACCGTGCGCACTGGTGCAGCTCCTCATCTGTCCCACCTCCATCCCTCCTACCTGCGCAAGTCGGAAAGAGGGAGGAGAGAAGGCGTGGAGTGGGTTTTACACACATCACACCAATCAAATGAGCCCCTCTCCTCGCC